>NW_011957292.1:0-1391 GCF_000949405.1 Vollenhovia emeryi | reverse complement strand
TTGAATAATTCTTCCTTGTAAGGAATTAATGTCATTAATCGGCTTTTCGTAGAATTTTTGTTTAATAGTACCTCAAGCAAAAAAATCCCATGGTCCGTCAAATCCGTCAGACAGATGTCAAGCCTGTCTCAATGTTCAAGGCCGTCACTTTGAACAAAATTTATAATTAAGTAAAAATTTTCATATTTTTTAATAATAAAGTATTTGAAGCACACTATTAAATTATTTATTATAATCCGATAACAATTTCATAAAATTTTATAATGAAAAAATGTTTAGATGTCAATATCTCTTAAACAAAGCGTTTACGGACATGTCTCCAGAGGAAAGTTTTTTCTTGTTTTGAGGTCCTAAGTTCATATTTTAAGTTAGGACACTTTACCCTGAAACACCCTGTATAACTGTAAGTTAAAATTTCCTACTCAACAATATAACTGTTATATAACACGTGTGTTATGTAACAGTTATATTGTTGAGTAGGAAATTTTAACTTACAGTTATGTAACTGTTACTTTGTGTTTGCTGGGTTAACTATCTCTCTCTGACCGCTCGATACTATGGAGGGGGTAGGCAGTGCTCCTTCCAGTATGGTTATAGTTCAATGGAAGTAAGACTTCGCTGCAAGTCTAAAGCCCCTGTCACACTACGTATTGCGGATCGCGGGTCGGATTGCGAATCGCGAATCGCAATTCAACCAATCGGATCCGAGACTGTCTTGCCTGATTGACTGAAATGTGATCCGCGATTCGCAATCGCAATCCAATCCGCAATTCGCAGTACGTAGTGTGACACGGGCTTAAGGATCGTTGGTAAAGCAGCTACGTAAAACGCAAAACTTAGGGTTTCCTAATCCTATATTTTTCGTTTCCTTTCTCGGAATTGTCATGTCAATGGATAATTTGATCCTTACACTCGATATAAATCGAAACTCGTGTATAAACCGTGTATAAATCGACACCATCGTGGTCGATCGCAACTGGTTCTTCATTCAAAACCGTTCACAGATGATATACCTTTTGAATTAGAGCTGTTACTTTTCATAACTTTGAAGCTTCGAAGCTTCGAAGTAATTCGAGGCTTCGAAAAATTTATTCGTGCGAGTGGCAAATTTATTCGAAGAATACTAAAAATATTGTAAATAAAAAGTACTAATTTATATACAGGGTGTTTCATTTTAATCTAGCCAGACGAATATTTTAAACGCTGTTGAGTTTAGAGAAAAATGTTTCAGACAAAAGTTGTTTGGTTTGAAGGGGGCCATAAGATGGTACCATTGGTTTGACCTTGAAGAATTATTTGAAGGTCTTATAAAGGTCACACCAGTTTTTTAATGGCATCCCCCATTTTTTATTACATATTCTTGTAGCTGAGCTCGAGAGCTTTCCGAAACG
>NW_011957291.1:0-1391 GCF_000949405.1 Vollenhovia emeryi | reverse complement strand
TGCTGAAACTCATCAGCACGACACATTTTCACCAAGTGTTGTGCTGGACCCCAGAGTTAAAAATTGTTTAAAAAATACGTACGGTCCGGAACTGTCTTTAAAACTATTGCTAATGCATAGAACTCTTGCAGAACTGTCGAGAACTACCGGTAGAACTGCTGAAACTCATCAGCACGACACATTTTTACTTACAATTAGTGTCGTGCTGGTCGCCGATATGAAAAATTGTTTAAAAATTGTTAATGATGTAATATCGATCCGAAATTGCATATACATGTGAAACTTGAGTAGAACTATCGGGAACTCTCGCCAGAAATGATATTAGTGAATGCGTTTTGGTACTTTAGAGGGGAGGGTGTCGTGCTAGATTCGCGAAGTTAGCACGACGTTTTTTAAAATGTGAGTTTTTCATATAAGGAGTGCGGAACTCTTTCTAATTTTTACCAGGAACTGTAGAACTATGAAAAGTGCTATTGGAACTCTTTGTATTTTTTTGGAATTCGTAGAATGTCGTGCCAACTTCACAGACACGTGATGTCCTTCCTCGTTTATTCATTTCCATTAGAATTTTTTCCTTCCCTTTTCTTATTATCCTTTTCCACCTCGTAACACTTCAACATGTTTTGCAAAGAAATGGATTTGAGATTGTTAGATCAAGCTGTTCTTACAATTAGTAAGTCCTTTCCTTCTGTCTTCTGTCTAGTCTGTAATTCCATTTCAGCATTCTCCATTTCTCCTCCTTTCTACTCTACCTCTAGTTTCTTTTTATCTTTATTTTTTTTCTCTTTTAATCCATCTAATTCTAAGCATCTCTTCTTCTTCTATGCCTTGAGTTGCCATAAACCTTCTTTGCTTTATGTTTTCCTACCTCTTCTTAATCCTTTTCATCTCCTTTTTGCTTCATACTCTCGTCCAGCCTTTTTATCTTTGTTATTCAACCAGCCTTTTTATCTTTGTTATTCAACTATCCTCTATCTTAACTCATCTCTCTAATCACATAACTATTCCATCTTATTTTTCCATATATTTACCATCTTTTAAATTCTATAATCTATATGTACTTAATCGTATCATTTCTTTCTTCCTTCCTTTATTTTCTCCTTCTTTATCTTCCACTTATCCTCTCTAAGGCCCGGTTGCACGAACGTCACGGAATTTTAACTGTAGCTTAATTTACTCTTCGTCTCTTTCTAACAATAAGTCTTCCCCTTACAGAAAGACAAAGAGTGAATTAAGTTAAGGTTAAAGTTAAGCGAGGTTGGTGCAATTCTCTATTTACTATCGTCTTCTCCTAACTTATTCCTATATCTTTCCTGTTTGGAGTCTCCCATTTTCTTCTTCTTAAGAAAAATGTGCAACAGTAGACGTTTGCAAAATAGCTTTCTCACTCA
>NW_011957290.1:0-1391 GCF_000949405.1 Vollenhovia emeryi | reverse complement strand
GCCAACTTCACAGACACTCATTACCTGGATATTTTAACGGAATAATAGTTAAAAGCTAATATTTTATAGTAATTTTTTAAAATAATTGGCCTCACTGTGTCTATATGGTTGTTATTACTAATATCATAGTAATAATTACTATAAAAATCATATTCCTGGCTATATTTATTTTACTATGCAATTATAGTTTCAAATGTACTACATATTTTTCTATCAGCGTAGCATCGTGGACACAGGTCTTTAAGATTTTAACATGAAAAATAATTAGAATTTTAAACTATTTCATTTTATTAGCGTATTAGAAAACTGTACATATAATGTTCACAACATATCATTATCGCAACAAAAATTTAAGAAGCATATTTTTTAACAGTTTTTGATAATTAGGTACATTAGAGGCAACCATCTATAGCTTTCAATAATCGTGATACGTGTATATTATTATTATATATATCAAGGTTTCGCATGGATTTAAAACTTTCCATGCAATGAAACGTCCACCTCACATCGACCCGTGCTTTCGGGGCAAAACTATATTTCCATCACTGTACAGTGCCGCACATATCGACTTCCTATGGATTGTAATTTTACGGATCCTAATTTGAGGTTTTAATTAGAAATAGGTTTGGGTTATGGTTATATCTCTCGGGATGGCGGTTCAGTGGTAGGGGGAGAGGGAGTCGCTCACACGGTTTCTGTGGAACAATTTGTGCAGTTTCACATGAATTTAAAACTTTCCACGCGAAGAGAAGTCCACCCCACATCGACCTCTGCTTTCGTGGTGGCGAACGAGATCTATTGTGCAGTTCCATATAGGTTCCCAACTATAATTGCAAAAAAATATACAAAATCGGCTTCTTTGCTTTCTTTTCATTGTGATATTGATATTTTATGAACACTGGACGCGTACAGTTTCCCATTACATTAATAAAATGAAATATTTTTGCAAAACACTTTGGAATTCTAATTGTTTTGTCATGTCGAAATCTTGAAAAACATAAATCGAGGGGGGAAACCGCCGAGGGCATTGTAATGCACAGATTTTCGGCATTACTGGGCATTGCTAGGCATTTTTTAGGCATTAGTTCCCAGATAGCACAAGACACTCCTATGAACATTTTAAGAATATTCTTCAAGAGCATTTGGAATATTCCATAGGTCATTCTTACATATTTATCTGATATTCGTGGAATATTCGACTGGCACTACTGTAAATCTTTTTCGAATGCGACTAGAATAATCTATCGAATATAGCGTGTCGTATATATACGGTATGATCACAGGTTTCACTGCCTTTTGCATAAGTTAAGCGCATTACACAATAAACAATGTGTGATGCATAAACTCGATGAATATTTAAAAACAAAGCTTCCTCTATGAGGAAGCAAAAA
>NW_011957289.1:0-1391 GCF_000949405.1 Vollenhovia emeryi | reverse complement strand
ATACAAGGTAGGATCAAAAAGTAGTAGGACTGAATTTTTGTAGCGTGAACGGAGCGGTGGAGGGTGGTCGGACCACCTGGGTGTGGTAGTGGGGAGCCTCCCGAAGAGACTGATATTTTTCCCGGTCGCCTACGGGCAAGCAGAGAGTAAGTACGTCGATTTTCGTGAACCTCTGTTAAGAAGTGACGTCGCGATCCAAGATGGAGAAAAATCTCGAGCAACGCTACGCCATCAAATTCTGCGTCAAACTCGGGAAAACCGCGACGGAGACCCTCGGAATGATTAAGGATGCTGTCATGAGCCGCTCAACAGTGTTCGAGTGGCATAAGCTGTTCCGGGAGGGGCGGGAGCTCGTCGGAGACGACCAGCGCGTCGGTCGCCCGTCAACTTCAAGGATTGATGAAAATGTGGCCAAAGTGAAGGCGCTCCTGGACTCCAACCGGCGCACAAACATTCTTCTGATTGTCGATGAGTTAGGGATTTCGTACGGTAGCGTCCAAAAAATTATTACCGAGGATTTGGCCATGCGAAAGGTGTGTGCCAAGTTTGTGCCAAGAGTCCTGAGTGCTGGTGAGGGAGTTTCTGACCAAGCACAGGGTTGTCACGTTGCCTCACCCCCTCTACAGTCCAGTTCTGGCACCGCCGGACTTCTTCCTCTTTCCTCGGCTCAAGCGGGACCTTAAGGGAAACCGATACAGCTCCGTAGAAGACGTCCAAGGGGCCGTGACGGCATCTCTGAAGGGTATCCCGGAAAGCGAGTTCCAGAAAGCGTACGCGCAGTGGGAATCGCGTTATATGCGTTGTGTCGAAGCACAAGGGTGCTATTTCGAGGACTACTAAGGATTTGTACCGATCAGTTCAATAAAAAAATTTAAATTAATTCAGTCCTACTACTTTTTGATCCTACCCTGTATACCTACACACGCGCGCATGCATGCATGCACATACGTATGTGCTATATACACGCATACTTGCGCGTGTATACGAACACGCTCATGCATATACATACATATATGCATATGCATATAGGGAAAACCGGAGCAAAATGGCTACAGGAGTAAGTTAACACATTGCTTATAGTTCGGGTATTTTCTAACAAATTTCAACATCAAACAAGTTGGAAATGCAAAACTATCTTTGACACATACAATGTAAGTTGCATTTTATTATGAGCAATATTTATGAAATAATAGCGTTGAATTACATTTCTAGTAGTGCACACACACAAGTAATTCTCATAATCTCATAAATTCATTTATTAATAACAGTAAAATTTTATATTAGTTGCTATTGAAGTTAGAAAAAATATTGTATATAATTGATTACACTTTAACGAATTTTTAAATATATAAATAAATAATAAATATATAATATATAAATAATTTATATAT
>NW_011957288.1:0-1391 GCF_000949405.1 Vollenhovia emeryi | reverse complement strand
TCTCCCCTCCTCACTCGCTCCGCTGCCTCCTTCTGCGAGATAACTTTCTCGCAGAAGGAGGCAAACGCATGCCAGGACCTCTCCTCTTCCAGAATGGCGGTTATCACCGCCGGAAGGGAGAGGTCCTGCCCCAGTACGCGGACGAGAGACTCCCTCTCGTCCGTCCATGCTGGACACTCGCCCAGCGTGTGCTGGGCGGTGTCATCTCCGGCCGGGCAATGATGGCAGCCGGAGATCTGCTCCCTTCCGATACGACGCAGGTAGTGACCAAAGCATCCATGCCCCGTCAGTACCTGCGTCATTCGAAAGGACAACCCACCCCAACCTCTGTCGACCCATTGGTCTAGGAGGGGCCCGATTGCACCGACGACGCGGAGCCCCGGGGTAGTGTCCCCCGAGGCCACTAACGCCTCTCGCCATTTGGCGATTGCGCACCGCCGGTGCTGGAGTCGCCTCTGAGCACGGTGGTTCGCCCATCGTATCGGCCTCCCCTCGGAGTCGCGGCTTTCGAGGAACATGTTGTAATGTTCCTCTGCCGCGTACTCCATCGGGGGGAGGCCGGCGATCACCGCCGCCGCGTTGTACGCCACCGTCCGGTAGGCCCTACTTATCCTCACGGCGATCGGGCGAAAGGCGCGGGCCATACTGACGCGCGCGCGCCTCGATGCCGCGAGTTTCGGGGCCCAAACGGGGGCCCCGTAGAGCGCCACCGATTTGACGGTGTTCGCGTACAACCGACGCACCTTGCCGTCCGGGCCGCCCAGGTTGGGGAGGAGACGACCTAACTTGGCCGCCCTCTCCCCTGCCCTTTTCGCGGCGCCGGCAAGGTGGCTCGTAAAGCTCCATCGGCCGTCGAGTATCAGGCCGAGATATCTCATCTCCTGCCTGACCTCGACGGGGGTTGCATCCACAGTCAGGGTGAGTCCCTCGGGCGGCCGGCCGTGTGTCCCATAGTGGAACAACACGTCCTCAGTCTTGCTGATCGCCACCTCGAGGCCCCGACTGCGGATGGAGCCAACTACTGCTCCGGCTGCCACCTCTGCCCTAGAGATGGCTTCCCCCCAATCGCGGCCCCCGGCCGTCACGAGCGTGTCGTCTGCGTAGCAAACGACGTGACAGCCGGGGGGAGGGGAACGCCCAGCACCGGGTCGTACCCCAGGTTCCAAAGGAACGGTCCCAACACGGAACCCTGGGGCACTCCCCGGTGCAGTCTCCCCCGTCGGCGTACGCCGCCTCGGTCGACGTATTCGACCCACCTGTCCCTCAGGTAGTCGCTCACGACGCGGGCGAGATACAGCGGTACCTCGCGGCGTCGGAGCGACTCCCTGATTCGTCCCCAGGGGAGGGTGTTGAAGGCGTTGGATATGTCTAAGGACACAGCCAACATCACC
>NW_011957287.1:0-1391 GCF_000949405.1 Vollenhovia emeryi | reverse complement strand
GACTGTTAAAACTGACTTTAAGTCGACTGTTAAAACTGACGGAAAGTCGACTTAAAGTCATCTTTTATAAGTCGACTTTCAGTCAACTTTGTCGGCGACATGTCGACGCGCGCGCGTCCATCTTGAGTCACAGAAGCCGCGGGGCCCGCGGGTTGCCTCTCTCTAGTTCCGTCTGGGCCGTCGAGCGGTTCGCACGTCTTCCGACGGAAGATAAATTTTTGATCCTGCGGGATTGCATCATCCCGCGTGTGGCCCGGTTACCGGGCCATTGCATCGTTCAATTCACTACATTCCAAGCAATATCATTAAGTCTATTGGTTCGACGTGGCCGTGTCGGGTCAGTGTCTGTGAGCCGGGAGCTAATAACCAGAGAAGAAGAAGAAGGGTTGCCTCTCTCCGGTGGGTCGCGTTCCGTGATCGAGTCTCCTCGCACCGACGATAGGCGGAAGTGCGACTGTAGAGTTGTGTAGAGTGTAGACTCGGGAGCACGTAGGTGGATTGCTCTCGTATCCCCCGGGAAGCTCGCCGCCGCCGTCGCCACAGCCGCGGTCGCCGCGGTCGCCGCGGTCGCCGCTGCCGCTGCCGCTGCTGCTGGAGAAGATGGCTCTGGCAGCCAGTAATCGCGTCCCTTCGCTCGCCGTCGCCGTCGCCGTCGCCGTCGCCGTCGCCGTCGCGTGCACCTAACCTAGTGTCGTGCGCGCTTTCCTCCTCCCGCGCTCCTGTCACCGCTCCCTCGCACGCCTCCTCCACGCGGCGGACCCTCCTCAGGCGTTGTTTGGGCGACCCGCTCGCCGTCACTTGTCTTCGTGCTTTCCTGTGACTTTCGCTTGCAATGTGCCTCTGTGAGACCCCTTGGAGTACGTCTGACTTCCCCTTTTGAGGTGAGTCGTGCCAATACAGCTGCATATCTAGTTACCCACTTTTATGCCTCGCGAGGTTTCCCTTTGTCCGAAGATTGTTACGGGTGATACAAATGTCATTGTTCGATCTCTTTGCTAGCCATTCCTGCGTTTCAAAGCCAACGTACATGTAGATCTGCGGTGAGAGGGTAGGGAGCTGCGAGAAAGATACAATTTTAATAAACAGACCCGTTTGGAATAGTTTACATTGTTGTAACTGTCGTCGGCTAAAACGTCTACCTGTTTCCAGTTACCTCGCTGTTACCGAATACAAGCCTGGCGGGCAAAACCATGGACGAGAAACAGGCCGAGCAGGCTGCGACTGCGGTCCCACGGCAATTCCACTAGGGTGCTCGTGTTTGATCAGAGCGAGGCTGGAGAAACTGCCAACGTGGAAACGGAAATGCAGAAACGTCCAGCACTGCCAAAATTGGAAAGCAAGGAGGCTTCAGTTTGGCCCGGTCAGTAACATTTTCTTCCGTATTAATTTCC
>NW_011957286.1:0-1391 GCF_000949405.1 Vollenhovia emeryi | reverse complement strand
GGCGATCGATATTGCTATGCGCACATCTCGCCACGCGCTCGAATTGGGCGGTAGGCCGGCCTAAGACAACGATTTTTAATAATTAATTACTCGTTAACTATTACGAAAATTGCAAAATGGTACAGGACTTTTTCGTTCATCTCGATCCGTTCTACCTTCTCAAAAATTTTGTCGGATATGGAAAGACTCACCCTGTATATATATATATATACACACACACACACACACACACACGCACACACGCGTACGTACTCTCTCACATACATCATTGATACATTACTACAATATATAATATTACTTACTTGTCTTGTCTCCTTTCTCCTTTTTCTCTCTTCTTTTCCTTTATATCCTCTCTTTATTTCTTCTCTTCTTTTTCTTTTATATTTTTACACTTTCTTATAGCCTTTAAGCCGTCAACTTTCAAGTTGTTAATTCACACGTATCGTATCGCAAGCGATACGATATAACATGTATCAATACTACTTACAAATGAGATATTCTTATTACAGATATATATTAATTGTGGAAGAGCGGAGTGTTCAATATTTCAATTATTACGTGGCTCACCGGGATTTGGATAAATTCTGCGAAGGATATTTTAATTGGGGTAATTACTTTATTTACATATATAACAAATTTATTTGGAAGCACTAGTGCTCCTCGGTTGATATTAAAATTATGGTACACTATTTTAGAGAAATACTAAAACTCAATTTGGTACGGAAACATTTAAATATAATGTAGAAGGGAAGAGTGCCAATGTGAGCCACAAATAAACGGATAACGGTTCTCACAATTTAGAAACAAAATATCTCTTTAATATAAACGACTCGACCCCACTTCGGGTCTTCCTCAGTACAACTCGTTTAATTCGACTGATTTGAGAATTATTTCTCTATCGGCGATGGTCTCACTATATAGAGATATAGTGAGACCATCGCCGATAGAGAAATGATTCTCAAATCAGTCAAATTAAACGAGTTGTACTGAGGAAGACCCGAAGTGGGGTCGAACGAAACGTTAATATTAAAGATATTTTGTTTCTAAATTGTAAGAACCGTTTTCCGTTCATTTGTGGCTCACATTGGCACTGTTCCCTTCTACATAAATTCTTTTTGGGAGCCTTCACAACATTTTGAATATTTAAATATAGTTTTCGGTAAGTTCTTTATATCCATTTTATAATCAGCGACACAATATATTATTTACAAATTTGATGTTATCTTTTCTCGTCAGACGATTGTATTGTCTTTGTCGCATATATGATTTCCATTCGAAGTAAATAAGTATTAATATATTACAAAAATGTGATATCATACTTAATTTTATTAAACTGTAAACAGTACATCGTAAAAATGAAAAAGTTGATAAGTATACTTACGACTGCCACA
>NW_011957285.1:0-1391 GCF_000949405.1 Vollenhovia emeryi | reverse complement strand
AAATTATTTATCGGTTCTACTGCATAGAACTCTTTTTAGAACTATTGTAGAACTCTCATGCGATAAAAATCCTAGCAGAAATAATTAGGAAAACGTCCGGGGACAAAGTGATTTGCAGCGTGAAGTTAGCAAATCAGTTTGCACTTTGCGATTTTTTGGTCTTAAAAGCCAGAACTATGTGTTTAATGTATCAGGAACTCTAGAACTATTAGAAAGGAAGTCAGAACTCTAAAAAATTAGTGATTTTCCAGGAAATGATATGCCAGCTTCACACACACGTCGGTCAAGTGCAAGTCGTGCCTGGGCAAACTCTGTACAGTTAAGAGGGACTTGTACAACGCCGTGGTGATGAAATGCAGATTCGTCAGTCTAGTATGTAAGTTTCCCGTTAAAACTCTGCCGGCGAAAGCGTGCGCTGTTACTAGGAAAATTATGAAGCGGAATGTCGAGTGGGTCATTTGTGAAATGAAAGAATCCGAATGTAAGTATTGGAGACAATCGTAGAACACGTGTCGCAATTTAACTTACAACGTAGGCGTACTGTCTGAACATGTGTACGAGGAAAGCGTGTGTTTACTGTTTGTTCACCTTCTTGTGCAGTTGCATCTCTCGACTCGACGGAGTTGAACCGAGCCCTACAGATTCTGAGAGCTTCAGGAATCTTGAGAATATTATCTCTTTCGTGCTGTACAGATTGAGCGTTGTATATTACAGCAATAATTTGTATAGGTAAGCTGCGACTGTGCGCATTGAATGCCTTGTTAACGTATAACCAGTCAAACACAAAAGCTTTTCGTAGATGGGTGCACATTAAGAAAATTACGTCCAAAGAAGTCGCAAGCTTGGCTATGCTGGACTGCTTGACCAGTGATGAAGATGAGATAAAGAGCGAACTGGGACTTTCAATCGATATCTCTAAGTACGACGTTACCGCGTTGTGTCTGCGTGAAGTCAACAGTTTACTGGAGGAACAGATTGCATTTGCGAACGGCGTGGCAGCGGTTCTGGAAAAATTGAGGAAGCTACAGCCGAGTGATCAATATGCACACACGGTGCAGTTATTAGGATATTATTTCTTAGGTTTCAATTACGAGAGCTCTATTCTGGAGTACCACGAGTAAGCTATACACGATTTGAAGCGGAAAAAGTCGAACTCCGTAGCTGTTCTGTACTCGGAAGCTAATTTAAGTCTTTTTACCTTTGCAGAGAACTTGCGAGTCATGATTAAGCAAACTCAGTTGGAAATAGAAATTGCCAAATTTTGTTTTCTTATAGAAGAACTTTCTGTTAAAAATTGGTGGAAAGTCTGGAAACAATCCTAAAGATCATCTTCATCGCACTCTCACCAAAATATTTACAAATGAGTGCGCGATAAGTTGCTCTTGGAAAGA
>NW_011957284.1:0-1390 GCF_000949405.1 Vollenhovia emeryi | reverse complement strand
ACGATGATCGACTCCATGAGGGGCGCGTGATTTAGGGCGTTTTGAAGTCAGCGATGACGCCGCCCGCCATGACGTCGACCATTCACATGCTTAGCTATAAGTTTCGCCATAGCGTTTACAGTTTAAATTAGGATCGAAGCCTTCCTGTTACTCGCCGAGCTTAACCAGCGGGGACCGGATTGACCTATGTGCTTGTCTCGTCGCTCGATATAGGTAGGACGCATAATTTTACAAGAGGTCTTTGGTACTCGGAAGTGGCAGTCTTCACGGTGACCACCCGAACGAATCCATCGGAGTCAGGGTGACAGCGCGTCACGCGGCCAAGCTCCCACTTGGATGGGGGGAGCGACGAATTCCGTAGGAGTACCAATTGACCGGAGTGTATTTGCGGTTCGACCTTTCGCCATTTTGCTCGCTGCTGCAAAGTATTCACGTAATCTTGGCTCAACAATTTCCAAAATCGCTCCGTGACGTGTCGCACTAATTGCCATCGCGAAAGGCGGTTCTCATTAAGCTTGAGCAATGATGGTTCCGGGTTCACAGTGAGAGCGGACCCGATCAGGAAATGGCCGGGGGTGAGACATTCGTAATCGTCAAGGGTATCTGAGAGAGGCGCAATCGGACGGGAGTTTAAGCAGGCTTCGATTCTGCATAGTAGGGTGGAGAATTCCTCGAAGGTTAACGTGTGATCACCTAAGACTCGACGCAGGTGATTCTTTACGCTTCGCACTCCTGCCTCCCACAGTCCGCCGAAATGGGGGGCAGACGGGGGAATGAATTTCCATTCAACGTTGTCGGAGGCGGTTGCGTTTAGGAAATTCGGATCTCGCACCGCGGCTCGGTACGCCGAAGTCATCTCTCTATCAGCGCCGACAAACGTGGTCCCGTTGTCCGAGTACATAGTTTGCGGCAGCCCGCGACGAGCGCAAAACCGCGAATAGGCATTCAGGAAGGCTTGCGTGGAGTAATCTCCGACTAATTCCAGATGTATCGCCTTTGTGGCGAGACAAATGAATAGTGCGATGTATGATTTACGCGAGGTAATACCTCGCCCCGCGGAGGCGCGAATTCGGACGGGTCCCGCATAATCGATGCCGCAATGCGCGAAACTGCGAGCAGTCGCAGTGGAGTGGCCTTCACTTGGACACAGTACAATTGGACACGCTGCAAATAGACACGGTTCGAATGGACACATTTTGGTGTACACGGTTCAATTGGACACGGTTCATTTAGACACAGAAATTTTAGACACAGTGATTTTTGGACACATAGATAATAAATTTTCGACACGGTGCAATTAGACACGTAAAAATGTACACCGTTCATTTCTACACACAAAAGTTGTACACCGCTCACTTGTACACCGCTCAGATGTACACCGCTCAGATGT
>NW_011957283.1:0-1390 GCF_000949405.1 Vollenhovia emeryi | reverse complement strand
GAGAGAGAGAGCCGACCGGAGCGGCGACACGCTTCGTAGAATTTCCAGGCGACGCGCGGCTCGGGACTCGTCCAAGGAAGCGGGCAGTCCTCGGAGACAATTGAGGACAGCGGGGCGAACACGCGGAATCATTGACAACCGCGAGCGAGATACTCGCGCGATCCGCGCCACAGCTGCGCGAAGAGCTCTCTCTCTTTTTCTCTCTCTCTCTCTCTCTCTCTCTCTCTCTCTCTCTCTCTCTCTCTCTCTCTCTTGCTCGCTCGCTGACTCGTTTGTTTCTTCTCTCTCTTCCTTCCCGTCCTTCTCCAGCGACAATCCCGAACCGCACGAGTCTTATCGATATGTACGTTAGCAGCTCTATAAATCACTAAATCCTCAGATTAAACAGCGGCCTGCGCGCGGTCCGAAACCGCGGTCGATTACAGCCTTCAAAGAAGAGCGCATTCCCAACCGGAAGCCTGATACTATATCGGAGTTATCGCTTTAATTGCGACGAAATTTTACGCAACGGCTCCCGCGGCTAACAGGACTTCTACTATAACTTCGGTTGATAGCTTTTTATTCGCGACATTTCAATACGCGCGAATCTCGCTCAGACGGTAGGCGGTATCGGAGCAATTGGAAGACGCCGATTCTTTTTTTTTATCGCTGCCACGTAATCCGATTGATATAAACTAATTCGAAGAAAGTCCGGCGGGCGCGTAGCGCGGAGCCTCAGCTGCCAGCGAGAATGAAGATCCCCGGCCGGCTCGTCTGTCAACTTGTTTTCGAAATAAATGACGCGCCCGCGGCATTTTCTAATGGTCCGCTAGCGCGCTCCTCCCCGCAACGTCGATAAGGTGCAGATAAAGAAAAAAAAACACGGAGGCGAGCTCGTTACTATCGGCGAACGAAATCGCCCGTCGACCTATTTGTCCAGTGCCGCGCCGCGTCGCGCCCGCCGACTCCGCGGGGAAATAGTGGCGAAAAAAATACGGCGTTCTTTCGCAACGTCTCCCGACTCGCGATTCGCCAATGCCGGGCGTTTCTCCTTTCGCGTCGACGCGTCGCCCTGATAAGGATAAAAAGAGACGAGTCGCACCTATCGCCGGCGCGCAAAAAGATGGCCGCTCGTGGATATCATCGCGACGATCGTTATTCAGAACGGCGGCGACAATTTCACGGCGTGGCTGCTGACGAGGTCTCTCTCTCTCTCTCTCTCTCTCTCTCTCTGCAATTTCTTTCTATATACTAGCCTTTTTATATTCTATACATTTTTCTATACTCAAATTGTTTATTATACAAAAGCTCATTCTCACTCGTAATTATTTTTCTGTGTAGCTTGTTTACCTCTTTTAGAGACTTGTCTGTCTCTCTCTCTGTCTGTCTGTCTCTTTCTCTCTCTCTCTCT
>NW_011957282.1:0-1390 GCF_000949405.1 Vollenhovia emeryi | reverse complement strand
GATAATGCGCGAGAAGGAGGACGCGGAGAGGATACGCAGGGGGGAGGCTGATCCCCCCGGTAGCCAAGGAGCAGCAGCCAGGAGAAGAAGAAGGAGGAGAGGAGTGGCTGCGCACCTAAGAGGCTGGTAGCCCGGAAGAGGGGGGTGGGATTCATGGGTCGTGGTCGGCTTCATCTGCAAGGGTGGGGACGGCTTCGCCTGCTACCCCTCCCCACTGTGGCTGTAATAGACAGGGAGCTTCAAATATGCGGAATGGTCGACCAAAAAGGTCGAAGAGAGGGGTGATCCCTCCGCAAGGCGTCCGGGGCCCGACAACGAATAGGCCCGGGGTATCCCCTGCCTGTCGTAAGAGGCGACTAAAAGGGGTAATATCTGGGAAAGCAGAGGGATCCCAAGGGGTGGGTCGGGAGCTGAGGACTCCCGGCTCGCCAGCCCCCACCAACAACGAGGGGGCGCGGTAGGGGCCCGGTGGCACCCCTGCCGCGGCGCAAGCAATGCGCCAAAGAACGCCCAAGTCAGGGCGCGGTCCAAGTCCGGACCTAGAGGAGCGTGCCATTAACAGGCGCGTGGCGCCGAGCCGGTCAGAAACAATGTGATCGCAGTACCTAGCCGGCTCAACATGGCGCAGTGAAGTCCACCGGTGGTTTTAGTGCGGTAGGCGCTCTCCATTGCACGCTGGCCCCAGGTCGTCAACTGCCTGGGGTACAGGGAGGGCGAGTCCCACACACCCCCCCGTCTCCGTCCCAGCGGAGGGGGGGGGGACGGTCCATGAGGATTTCCACCGGGTCAAAAAAAAAGGTTAAATTAGATTTACATCGTTACAGTTATACCATAACCAGATGGTAGAAATTTAGATTACATTCCGAAACGTTCTCTCTAAGAAAAATTTTATTGCAAATCTATACTATACGTATAAACGTATATTGTGGCTTTTTAAGTAAAATTTTCCTCCAAAAGAACGTTTCGGAACATAACCTTAATAATGCTATTTTACGTTCTTTTCCTTACTTCTTCTTATTACAGTCTTTGTGTGTGTGCGTGTGCGTGTGCGTGTGCGTGTGCGTGTGCGTGTGCGTGTGCGTGTGCGTGTGTGCGCGCGCGCGCGCGTGCGTGCGTGTGTGTATATGTACTTTTATTTTCTCAAAAATGTACAGCTTATACTGGCACGTGCGCACGATCAGTGATGCCGTTTGAGAACGTCAGCCATATCGCCCCCCCCCCCGACTGTCACGTCGTCTGCTACGCCGACGACACGCTCGTGACAGCCGGGGGCCGCGATTGGAGGGAGGCCCTCGCCAGGGGGCGAGTGGCAGTGGGAGCGATAGTCGACTCTATCCGCAGCCTGGGCCTCGAGGTGGCACTCGGCAAGACCGAGGCCGTGATGTTCCAC
>NW_011957281.1:0-1390 GCF_000949405.1 Vollenhovia emeryi | reverse complement strand
TTTTTTAATTATAAATCGTCTTTATTTTATTCACTGTTATTGACCAAGTATTTTTTCATTGTAAGATCCTACTTGGGCATGACAATACACTGGTTGGATCATAATACTCTGGAGAGAAAGTCAAAAGGACTTGCGTGCCGTCGACTTGAAGGAAGACATACGTACGATGTTCTTGCAAAGGCAATTGAGGCGATTTTAATTGAATTTAATATTCAAGATAAGACAACATGCATTGTAACGGATAATGCTAGAAATTTTGAAAAAGCTTTCAAGTAAGCAAATTTAATATCTCGCGGACTTAATTACGTAGTTATATACATTTATCTTTAACGAAAAGTAAATAAAAAATGCCATTTTGTAATTTTAAAGGGGCTTAATAGTTAATATTATGGAATTAATAATATTATTAATATTTATAGAGTGTATAGTGAGATTGAAGAAGAGGCTAAAACTAAAACGGAAAATGAACTTAGAGAACATCTAGAATCGGTTGAAATATCGGAATTTTTAGCCAATAGCGAAGAAAATTATAGACTACCACCTCAACATAGATGTGCTTCCCATACACTAAATTTAGTTAGTACCGTTGATGCGGCTTGTGCTGAGACAGATACTAATTACAAAGGAATTAGCAGAAGAGCATTCGCAAAATGTCAAACTATCTTCAACAAGCAAAATCAATCGTCCGTCGCAGCAGACTTGATTAAAAAACGTCTTGGAAAATACTTAAAAGTTCCAAACGCTACAAGGTAATTAGTGAGAAATAATTATATTATATCAATAATCATATCAATTAATAATTATATCGATACTTTTGTGTTAGAGCTATTAGAAGATAATTGAGATGAGAAAGCATAAATATATTTTGTAAATATATTTATGCTTTCTCATCTCAATTATCTTCTAATGGATAAAAAAGAAGTATGCAAAAAATGAGCCGAATTAATATTAACATGTGTCTTGGAATTTTATATTGTTTTTTATGGAAACGACATTTTTTCCATATTTTTGCCACTCTAATACATACAATGTCATATGTTTTATGTTTATGTTATATAAAATTGACAATTACACGTTCTATATAAATATAAACTATTGTATTTGTGAAAGTAGAAAGTTTTCTGGTTTGTTGTTATGCACGATTTTGGTTTTTACTTTTTATTGGTATGTAATTTAGATGGAACTCATTCTACGATGCTATAGTGGAGGTGACAGATAATATTGAACAAGTAAACACCCTAGCTTCTTCCTTAAATATTCCCACTTTAACTCCTAGCGAAATTGATTTTCTTAAAGAATATTGCACGGTAATAGTTTTGGTTTTTTTTAGATTTATATTAATAAAATATATAAATAATTTATTGACTATGTGCTTACATCCTAATATTTA
>NW_011957280.1:0-1390 GCF_000949405.1 Vollenhovia emeryi | reverse complement strand
AAAGTTTAAAGAAATAACGAATATAGAAGATAACATTTCGGACTCTCATTTATTCATGACGTCCATAGTGCCTCTGAAAATTACACTAAAGGATAATCTTCTAGTTGAAATGTGGAAGAATCCCCGACCTTCTTCAACTAATTACTGCCGCCCCCTACAGTTCTCGTTCAAGAAAGAAACTCCTGACGTAATTCGAGAAGAGAAACGTCGCGTTGAAATCGAAATTGACAATCTGCGTGCAACTGAAATCAACATAAATGGACAATTGTTGAAAATTCACCATATACTATACTTTACAATGATAGACGGTAAAGTGGCTCAGGTAGTGACGGATACCTCATCATCAAGTAATTGTATAATTTGTGGAGCGAAACCCACTGAAATGAATTCTATGTCAAAACTGACCGACAAACAATGCAATGTTGAAGCGCTTCATCTTGGAATGTCCACACTGCATGCCAGAATTCGTTTTATGGAGTACCTTCTCCATATAAGCTATAATCTAGAATTTAAAAAATGGAGAACGAATAAGGCTACACGTGAAATTAGAGAGGAAACCAAAACAAATATCCAAAACAATTTCCTGAAGAGACTTGGGATTCGAGTGGATAAAGTCACACAAGGGACTGGGAACACGAATTCAGGAAATACGTCAAGAAGGTTTTTTAACGATACATCGACAACTTCCGAAATTTTACAAGTTGATAAAAGGCTTGTAGACAGACTCGCCGTGATTTTGGAGGTAATCACCAGCCATACCGGGTACATCGATCCGCAAAAATTTGATGACTATGCAAAGGCGACAGCTGATCTTGCGATATCCCTCTATCCGTGGTACTACATGCCAGGCTACAGTGCATAAAATTCTTATGCATGGAAAGGATATTATTGAAAATGCTGTGTTTCCTATTGGCACATTTTCGGAAGAAGCTCAGGAAAGCCGAAACACAGACTATAAATTTATTAGATGTTACCATACTAGGAAAATGTCTAGAGTTCAAACAAACGAGGATGTGATGCATTGGATGTTGATATCTTCAGATCCATTCATAACTCGCCTGAGGCCTGAACCTCAATGTAAGATACTTCCGCTCAGTGATGAAGCGAAAAATCTTTTGCTGTAGAAGTGGGGTGATTGGATCGTTGACATCAACATCAAATGTATCACAAAAAATTGGTATTTGACTATTATTTTTATTGTTATATACTATTATTGTTTATTATTAACTAAAATATTTTTTATGTTCAAATGGTCGTTCATGAGTAGATACAATATAATAACATTTTCTATTAACTATTATCAGTATTATGTGTTCTTCCCCTTTAACTTCCTTCCTAACTATTAAAAATGAATAAAATTACTAACATTGTGTGAAAAAAGCTCAGTGCA
>NW_011957279.1:0-1390 GCF_000949405.1 Vollenhovia emeryi | reverse complement strand
GAAGGAATTGACCAATCACAGTTCATTATTCGACTTACGACATCCAATGTAGACCCAGCCTTACTGACTTTACTGGCGTGCGAAAAACGCAGCACCAGTAATTTTCATTGCTACCAACTATACTGTTTTCACTGGCAGTAACTAAATCCATTTTCGAACACATCCTCTGTAATGCATCAGAGTTTCTCTTTCTAACCTTGAAGCGGCCTTTTCATTGACGCTACGATTTAGCGTCAAATATAGTCACGTGACAAATATAGTGACTAGGGCTGCGTTCAGAAACGTCACCCGAATGCACCGGTGTATCATTTTATCCTTGTTTAACATACAGTGAGCAACAAGGATAGAATAATACGCTGGAGTACTCGGGTGGTGTTTCTGAACGCAGTCCTTGCGACACCCAGTCACACCACGGCACACTGAAAAGTTGAGACGGTCTCAACTTTTCCCCCCTACGTCGAGAAGTCACTAGAGAACTCATTTGCCGCTGGTTTCTAGCGTCAATGAAATTGCACCTTGATGATCTCTCTGATAAAACAAATATTTAAAGCCCGCTGCAGATGGTGCTATTTTTCCTGCTGGAGTGTTTGCAATCTAATAAATTAACATCACCACTCAGTTGCACCACTCAGCACTCAGGATTCCTAGTAATTTAGTAAATCGCGAGCAATCCAGCAGGAAAAATAGCGTCGTCTGCAGCGGGCTTAATTAATAAATAAATTTAATGAACAATGATAGTGTTAATAATCAAAATGAAATAAGTGAAAGGATTTCACCAGTATGATAAATACAAAGTGTCATTAATTATTGAATTACTAACATGTTAAAAATATATTGATACATATGTAATATTAAAATTAGTAGTAAAAAATAAAATAAAATATACGTATATATTGCATTAATATAATTAATACAGCCGTAAAATAATAAATTGTTTATAACAACCACAATTGTTTATAACCCAACATGATATAATATGAAAAATATACAGGATGAGGAAAAAGTACCGGACCGGTGAAATATCTCGAAAAATATGGAAGATACGGAAAAATCATTTAGTCAAAAATTGTACGATTTTAAAAGGTCTATACAGGGTGTCAGATTCGATATGGACGATCCCAAAGATTATAGTAGATTGGGTTAAACTGAGAAGAAAAGTTATATAAAATTTTACAAAATCGTAATTATTATCGGCCTATTTCAGAAAAACGTCTGAGCCAATAAGTGCACGGAGGAGCGGAAGGCCGGACTCGGCAGCATGCAAAATGGTGTGTTTGTTGACATCTCTCAAAAAACGATAGCGAACGCGTTCGCCCGCTCACCGCTCCCCGCTCGCCACCGTCTCTCATCGATCGATGCGTGACTCCACCTCTCGCTATCGATTTTTCAG
>NW_011957278.1:0-1390 GCF_000949405.1 Vollenhovia emeryi | reverse complement strand
TATGTAGCCATGGTCAAAGGATGAAATATAATTAGTTGTGTATAATATAAATAAAATATATAACCATGGTCAGAAAATGAAATATAAAAAATAAATTAATGAGCTTACACGCAAAGAAAAGATTAGCCAAAAGAGCTAAAATTTAGCAGTGACAGCTAAAATGTGTCTTTGAAATAGGGACAGCTAATGTTGCTGCCAAACCTCAATTTATTAGCTCTTTGAATTTAGATACTATAGCGAAAATATTAGGTGTTAGAAACAAATAATATTTAACAAACTTGGAGAAGGTGGATCGCCAGTGGGTGAAGAAAAATAACAAAAGATGATGATGTCGACGATAACTGGCACATATGTTTATTTAAAACACTACGTTTCGACTAGTAATACTAGTCCTTTTCAAGTAATAGCCCATTAAATAATATTTAGCTGTATATACAGAAGCGCAGAAACATACGTCGAACAGCATTATAGGACGAAAAGAACGATACTATGCCATTGTATTGTACCACACGCGAAGTAATGGTACGCTGATTGTATAATGTTATAAGCGTAAGGTGACGTAGAAAATCTATTTATCATTGTTAATTCACTTCGATACTGTTTTAAATTTATTGACTTTGACCAGACATTGATTCATTTCAATACTTGACTTTGACCTGATCTTGATTCACTTTGATACTTCACTTTACATATGCAAATAAATAGAATAAAAATCTGTGTTTCTTTAATTTACTCATTGCAGCTTTATTTTAATCTACCTTGATCTTGAATACAATTTGTTATCGTTTATTATTTTTATTTTTATTTTGTTTATAAATTTCCATCTAAATTAATTTTATTTTCTTCTCTGCCAAATTTTCCAACACGTATCACGAGACACGGTAGTGTCTCGCGTCAAGTGTAAGCGTAGCTAGTACACGCGTGCGAGACCGACCGTGTAAGATTACGCGAGTACACGAGTTGACGGGCCCTCAGATTTTCGGATCTCAACAACGGCTGATCCGACGAACTTGAGACTGCGTTTAATCGATAGCTTGGGTACGATTTGCATAATAAAAGTGATTTTACTTTTCTCCTACGTGCCCCAGGAGTGGAGGTATTGCAATGCAATTGCAATGCAAAGTCAGTTTTGTGAAATTTTGGATTAAGAAACAACTTTGTCCTCGTCGTCGTCGTCGTCGTCGTCGTCGTCGTCGTCGACCAGACCAGCATCCTGTCCCGATTGACCACGTTGCAATTGACCACAGTCCCGATTGACCACGTTGCAATTGACCACGGTCCCGATTGACCACGTTGCAATTGACCACGGTCCCGATTGACCACGTTGCAATTGACCACGGTCCCGATTGACCACGTTGCAATTGACCACGTTGAAATTGACCACGATCCC
>NW_011957277.1:0-1389 GCF_000949405.1 Vollenhovia emeryi | reverse complement strand
GGCGGAGAGAAGCGAGAGATCGAGAGCGAGGGAGAAAGGGAGAGAAAGCGAGGAGAGATATCGATGGAGAGGAGGAAGTGAGACAGAAGATCTCGGACGGGCGAAGAGAAGCGAGTGCGAGTTCGAACAGTCGAGCAAGCGGAAGAGGAGGTGGAAGGGGAGGGTGCTCGGGAGTACAGAAGGTGTACGAGAGGGGCAGGTAGTGCAGGAGGCAAAGCGAGTGGTAAGAGTAAGAGAAGGCAAAGGCAGAGGCGAAAAAGGAAGCGGAGGTGGAAGGCGAAGGAAAGGTGGAAGAGGAGAAGATAGAAGGGAGAAAGTAGCAGAGGAGAAGAGCGAGGGAGAGGTGAGAGAGACGGAGAGAGGAGGTAAAAAAGGAAGAGCGGGGGGCGGTGCGGATGTAATGACTCCGTCAATTCCCGGCTGCCTCCCCCCCCCAATCAAAGCACCGCGCAGACCACCGTAGGGTTTTACTGGGTAGGCCGTGCACCCGGCACGTCTGCTGGGTGCACTCCGATCGACACTAGGAGGGCAGTCCACATAACTCGGGCCATTAGTAAACTCCCTTACCAGAGGGGGGCTCGGGTATCCATAAAGGATTTCCCTACGAAAAAAAAGGTACAAAAGGAAGAAGGGAGAGGTGTCAGGAGAGAGAGGTTAAGGCTAGGAGAAGAGTGACGGAAACGCGGGAGGAAAACTAAGCTGGTTTTCTTTCGTTTTCGTTAATACAGGAAGGAAAGGAAGGAGGAAGGAGGAGCGAGGGCAGTGGACGGGGAAGAGAGAAAGGGAGAGAGAGAAGGACAGAGTGGAGGAGAGAGGAAACGAGGAAGTAGCGGAGGCGGCAAAGGGAAGGAGATGGAGAAGGAGGAGGGAGAAGCGGCGAGAGGAAGAAGGACAGGAGGTGGGGGGAACGAGACAGAGGGAGAGAGGAATGGGAAGAAGATGTATTGGAACAGCTGAGGACCTTGACGAGAGAGATAAGAGGAACGAGAGAAGTGATGGAAAGGAGGAAGGAGAGAGAGAGAGGAGGGAGGAACGGTGGAGAATAGAAAGATAGACGAGGGAGGCGAGGAGTATGGAAAGGAGGGAAGGAAGGACGGACGTGGATGAGGAGTGGCAGGAGAAGGAAAAGGAGAAGAGGACAAGGCGGAGAGAAGAGAGGAGGCGGAGATGAAGAGAGAGATGGAGGAGCAGGTAGAGAGAGGAAAAGGACTGGAGGGGAGAGGAGAGAGATCGATGGGAGAAGAAAGACGGAAGGTGGTGGTGGGAGGATACGAGGAGACGGAGGATAGAGGAGCAAAGAGCGAATGAGTGAATGAATGAGGGAGTGCCAATTTGTATTATGGAAAAAAAATAGTTCTTCGTTTTTTGCTGCGCTTTGTTGAGAGAGAC
>NW_011957276.1:0-1389 GCF_000949405.1 Vollenhovia emeryi | reverse complement strand
TATGTTGCAAAATTTAAAAAAATTAAAATTTTTCTTTCGCCATTTTGTAGTACTTTTGAAACCATTTAATTAAAAAAAAAGAGAACTTTCTATCTCTTATAGTTTCGGAGATATTCGCATCGAAAGAGAAAAACCGATTTTTTTCACAGGGGTGTTCCACCCCCTAAAAGCGCGTAAGAGCACGCATAAAAAAATACGTGTCTCTTAGTTTTAGCTGGAAAACAACATATTCAAAGCTCATCCAAATCGGAGGAGGACACTTTGAAACGGTCCCTTGTAAGTACACATTTTTTATTTGCGTTAATGATTGAAGAGAATAATTAGTTAATTGATCTTCATGCTAATCAATTAAATAAGAGAAGGAAAAATAAGAAATTATAAAATTTAAATAGAATTATAATTATTCTATAAATAATATAATTATAATAGTGAGAGGGGGTAAAGATGGCGAAGAGGAAAGAGGTACGGTGCGAGAGTGAAGTGAGAAAGGGAGAGGAAGGAAGGATTGAAGCGGAGTGAACGGAAGGAGGAAGGAGTGATGGAAGGAGGAACGGAAGAAGAATCTGAGGACATGGAGGCGAGAGAAAATAGCGAAAAGTGAAGGAGAAACTAGATTGGAAAAGATGAGATGGCATGAGTCGGCAGTCTTGGAGCGAGGAGAGCGGAAGGGAGAGGAGAGCAGAGGAGCAAGTATCGATACAATCGATACAGGGAAGGAAGAGGATTGGACGGGAGGATCGAGAGATCGAAGGAAGAGGAGGAGGGGAGCGACAACAGCGAGTCGAGAGATCGATGGACGGGAGCAAAAGAGGAGTGAGTGGAGAGAGATATGAGAACGAGAGGTGAGAAGCGGAAGAAGCAGAAGGAACGGACAAGGAGGAGACGGAGGAACGGAGAGAAAGGAAGAAAAGGAGGAAAGAGAGAGAGAGAAGGAAAAGGAGCAGGAGAGGAAGAGGAGAGAAAGAGAGAGAGAGAGAGAGGAGAGAGATAGAACAGGAGAGAGAAGAGGCGAAGGAGGAAAGGAGGAAATGAACAGTGGAGAGCGAGAAGGAGAGAGGAGACAAAAGGAGTGGAAAAGAGAGAGGAGGAAGGGAGGGGATTGGAGAAGGAGATAGGAAAATCAAGGAGCGATATCGAAGGAGAAGAGAAAGAGAGGGGCAGGAGAGTTCGGGCTGGACGACGAGATCGAGTAATCGAGAGTTCGACCAGGAAGAAGGCGAGGTGGAAGGGGAAGGTGTTCAGGAGTGTAGAGGGAGTCGGAGAGAGGACAGACAGTGCAGGCGGCAAGTCACGAGGAAGTAGGAAGCGGAAGAAAAGACAAAGGTGAAAGCGGAGACAGAGGTGAAAAGGAGAAAGAAAGGCAGAGGAGGAATCGATAAGGAAGAGAGC
>NW_011957275.1:0-1389 GCF_000949405.1 Vollenhovia emeryi | reverse complement strand
TAATTTTCTTGAGTAAAGTAATACTTTTTGGATTAAGAAATTTTTTTTATCAGTGTACGTTTATGAAATTTTTTAAATTGTCATCACTTCCGCTTGTACAGTACAAGTATTATTGGCTTACCTTGTAAATAATATATAATGTTACATCTACATAATCCCAAAGTATACATAGCATATATATGTTTTAAATTATATGTATATTGTCTACAATCGTAAATATGTTTATATTGTACAGATATAACACTTGACAAGGAAATGAATCGAAAACGCCAAAGAAAAGATATCGTATTTGTATCAAAGCGACATCTCAGAAGATTAGCAGCACGGGAGGCAAATATTATTTCTCAAAATTTGTTTAATAGAAATTCATTGTCGCGTAATAATAATAAATTCGCGACAAATTTGAATAATGACAGAATTAATGACACAATTAATTCTGAAATAGATACTGATAATAATGTAGAATGTGAAAGTAATTTTGTACAACATGAAAATTCAGACAGACAATCAGAGTCGGATTTACAAGAATCATCTTCAAACGTTTCTATAACGATGAATTAAGTGATTCATTTGAAAATGAAAATAAAAGCGATTTTCAAGACGATCTTGCAGCTTGGGCTGTAACACATCAGATTACTCATACCGCTTTAAGAGCACTGTTATTAACGTTGAAAAAACATCCTTGTTTTTCCACACTTTCTTTGGATGCACGAACGCTTTTGAAAACTCCAAGACAACAACGTTGTACGAACGTTGAGAATTCATTGTCCCGCCTACGAAATTGAAAATTCTGTACTTAATATTTTACATTAATTTGTTCCGTGACTGTTGCTACATTTTGTATATTACTCTGCGGACTTATTGGTATTGATTAAATTAACGATTAATTCTGTTCAATCGAGAAAATGTTTTGAAGCGGAAATCGTTGTTACTTAAATTCTAATTACTAAGATTAGAGATTTTACCTCAATAGTTAGTGCATACAAATGTATATTTCTAAATTGCATATCTTCTGTGACGTGGCGGATTAGCTGCCGCGTGCCAGCTCCCCGCTGCCGTCCCAAGGCGCGGTGTCGGTCCGCCCGGGAAAGGAGGAACCGCGCGACCCCCCGTAGGGAAACCTCCCGGGGTCGCAACTACACATTTTTTCTTTGCTTGTCCGCTTACCCGAGACTTTTTATTTTTTGTATCGCGCCCATCGAGCGTCACCGAGCCGATCTGACCAGCGAGGGGACCAACCGACGGCGTGGCCGAGAGGCGGGAAGAAGGATGGAGACAAGGGGCGAGAGCGCGAGGGCGTCAGCAAGCAGCGGCCGCGGGGGAGCCCAGGGAGCCAAACCGAGGAGAGGGCGAGTCGAGGGGCGAGGGCGAGAGGCGCCGACGGGCGGT
>NW_011957274.1:0-1389 GCF_000949405.1 Vollenhovia emeryi | reverse complement strand
TACTCACGACAGTCATTAATAGTTAAGATTAGACTAAGGCAATGTAACATTCAGCGCGGTAGATCAAAACCATTAGCAATAAGTAATTATTAAGACATAGAGTAAGCATTTAGGCATAGAATTTAGTTAGCGAACAGAGCGTAGTCGTAAGATAGATAGTAAGCGAACTTTAGATATAAGGACAATTGGTACACCTACCTGGAATAAGCAGCGAGCAATCAGGAAGCTGTAGCAATGTCACTGCACTGTTAATAAAAGAATGGATACACCTGCACATGTAACTTTGTAACAATTCAAAGCTTCGAGACGAAGCTCAGGCCAGGATGGTCGAGTTGTAAGACGCGAATAGGCGATACAAGTAGCGACACCTCTTGGATCGTCTAGATATTATATTGTAACGGGTCGGCGACCCGGAAACGCGTAGCTCCGCTTTTCGTCTAGAGCTTTCTAGATCCTTCGACAAAGATCGGAAGGAGCCGAAGTTCCGGACGAGCGGGGACTCTCCTTTGTGACGGGGAACACGCCGGACGTGTCCTCGGGAGTCGCTCAGTTAGATAGAGTGTAACAGTGGTTTTCATAGTTCAAATACATATACTCATATAGTGTTAACGGTAGTACATTTATTTCGGCATCCTACTGTGAATAAAACATTACAGACTATCCCTCCGGGGAAAGAATAATCAAGAGCCTTTCAGGATCTCTGAACTGGGATCTAGGCTTACACCCTCTAGCAAGCGTGCGTAAAGAATATTTCGATTCTCTTTGAAGATCGACCGACCCCATGGATATGCCGGAAGCATCGTCCTCCAATTCCGCGGCGTCTAGCAACAGAAACTAGTCGGCGGCGACCGAATCGTGTAGCTCTGCGCTAACACGAGTGATTAGAAAGTGAAAAGAAAGCTAGCAATTTCTCAAGATTTCATTTTAAACAGTATAACGGAAACAGTCTATCCAACTAGCCATGAGACAAGCATGCATTGTACCTGGTTGTAAGTCAAATTCACGAACTCCAGCTCACCAATTTCCAAAGAATATTGGTCGACGTTTGTCATGGCTAAAAAGTTTAAAAATGGAAAAGCTAGAACACGCTGTAAGTCTTGCAGAATGCAAACTACGTGTCTGTCACAAACATTTTTCGGAAGAGAATTACATTTTTCCATTCATCGGCGAAAATTAAAAGATAATGCTGTACCATATCTCAACATACCAAGTAGAATCACATGCATAGCAACAAGTAATGATATCGATTCTCAGCAAGTTGCAACATCTACCTCAAACTTAGAATGTTGCCTAGACGTTGTTGCATTGGAACCACTGTAGTCAGGACATGAAGAACAAGATGTTAGACATGCAACCTACATACAAGAGGTATGTTGAAACGCATTCTTC
>NW_011957273.1:0-1389 GCF_000949405.1 Vollenhovia emeryi | reverse complement strand
GACCCGGTGGAAATCCTCATGGACCATCACCCCGCCTCTCTGGGAAGAGACGGGGCGGTGTGTGGGACTCGCCCCCCTGTACCCCAGGACAGTTGTCTAAACCTGGGGCCAGCGTGCAATGGGGGCGCCTACCTCACTAAAACCACCGGGGGTGGACTTCTTGGCGCTATATAGGGGTTCGCCTGGGACACGCTGTAGCAATCTCCAGACGACCCCGCGCCGCGCGTAGCATCGCGCACCTCTCGGCCCTTGAGAGCACGGGCCTGGCCCTGATAAGGGCCATCTACTTGGCACGGACCTTGATTCGTCCGCGCTGCGGCGGGGGTGCCACCAGGCCACCCGCCGCGCCCCCGTTGACATTGGGGGCGGGGTGAGCCACAGTACCCAGCTGTGCCCACCCCCATGGGTCTTTCAGACCCTCACCTCTCCCCTTTCAGGACGCCTCTTACGCCAGGCAGGGGTTACCTCAGAGCTATTCTTTTAGGCGGCATCCGCACGCCTAGGTAAAACATACCCTACATCAGCCGTATCAGGTCCCGATGCATGTTGGGTAAACCCGACGAAATTTCTACTCGGGAAGCTGTTAGACTGTAACACGAAGACACTCCGAGATGCGACCACTGAAATCCACAACAGTGACCGACAATCACTCCAGCCAATCACCGATTCCTTAACGGATGACCAGGAGGATATCGAGCAGGACAATGATGACCTCCCAGAGCAGGCGAGAGACGTCGACGACGAGGAACAACCGATGATAAGAGGTCCAGGAAGACCGCAAAAAATACTCACCGGAAAACCAGGTCGCCCCGCAAAACTGTACCATATGAAGAGAGCGACCCAACCAGGAGGAAACATCGGAGGCAACGAAGAAGAGTATACCTTAGAGACAGATGAATCTGACCAAGAAACGTAGTGGTTTGACGCACAACATGCAATGATCGTTTCAGATTTTTCATTGTCTCAAGCTGTTTCAGGTCCGAATGGTGGTGAATGGTGGGAGGCAATGTACAACGGGATCAAGTCGCTCGTCATTAACGACACATGGAGTCTCGTGGACAGGCCAAACGACGAAAAGGTAATCGGATGTCGCGTCGTTCTGAAGAGCAAGTACAAGGCAAATGGAGACATCGAGCGAAGAAAAGCCCGCGTCGTCGCGAAGGGATTCGCGCAGCGCCCAGGTCTTGATTTCCATGATACGTTTACACCGGTGGCCAGACTCAGTTCTTTGAGGACTCTCATGGTCGCAGCAGTCGAACAAGACATGCAGGTAAAACAGATCGACGTTACCACAGCCTACTTAAATGGAACAATGGACACGTTGGTGTATATGGAGAAACCGGAGATGTTGAAAGAGATGCTCCAGAGAATCATCACCGGGGAACACGA
>NW_011957272.1:0-1389 GCF_000949405.1 Vollenhovia emeryi | reverse complement strand
TATTAATACCTTGAACTCGATGTCTACGTATCCCAGGTCGCCGATGACGACATCCAGACAGTGAGCCCCGTAGTTTTCGGTGTCTAGGTGTATTAATACCTTGAACTCGATGTCCACGTATCCCAGGTCGCCGATGACGACGTCCAGACAGTGCGCTCCGTAGTTTTCGGGGTCTACGTGTATTAATACCTTGAACTCGATGTGTGGACATCGAATTCAAAGTATATAATGTCATCGTAGGTAACCTCGGTAATGTCGGTAATTAGTCACGTCAGCAGCGCCAATGCCACGTTGCGACAGAAAAGTAAAAAGGATTTTTCCCCCTCCACTGGCCTGGTCAACCACGACGACGACGTTTTAAAAATTACGCGAAAATTCAGACCCGTGGACTTTGCATTGCAACATCTCTACTCATGGGGCACGTAGAAGAAAAGTAAAAACACTTTTATTATGCAAATCGTACCCAAGCTATCGATTAAGCGTAGTCTCAACTTCGTCGGATCAGCCGTTGTTGAGATCCGAGTCAATGAGGGGATGCTGGAGTGATTCTGCGCTTTTGGAATTTGCTCCTAAAACTGTCAATTCGTGAAAACATTTGTATAATATACAAATTATATGGGTTGTGTGTACGAACCGACAATGTTCCACTAATCGGACTAAATCAGAAAACAGCATGGTATCATTGAAATAAAGTTAGTAATTTAACAAAAAATCTATTTGCTTGAATAAGTTATAGGTTATAGGTTACCTAACCTGTAACACAGGGACCTAGTGAGACAGTAACGAGTAACGAGTTATAAATTAAAAAAAGCCTTTATGTCTCGTGCACCACGCGACCGCGCATCATGGAACGCAAGAAGGCTCCGTACAAAATCGTCGATTATTTCCTGGCGTTTAATAACACACAATCGGTCATTTCGAGGTTCTCTCGTAATAAAATAATAATTGTGCACAATTATATTCTGATAAATAAACAGTACGAGATATTTAACACTACAAAAGGGGTGATATCACCTAAAAAACTTACCTTTTAAAAAAGGTAAAAAAAGCACCAAGTATAAGCTCCAACGACCGAATATATTTTGTTACTCTATCTTTTTTGCATCTCTACAAAAATATCTTCACTACAAAACTATCTTCTCTACAAAAGTAATGATATCATCAAATGGCACCAATTAAACTAAATAGTTTTAAACGTGGTGGGGCGATGATTGGAGTGGGGGCATGTTCGCCGGCTGGGCGTCCGCGGACGTCCGTTGCCCGCGGAACTGTGTATCTATTCAGGCGAATTAAGGCCTGTGTCCATGATGCTAGTACTTGGTCCAAGTTCTCATTCCGCGAAATATGTAGCCAATCAATAAAGCTGTTCTACAAAAGCTGCAAGTTGAT
>NW_011957271.1:0-1389 GCF_000949405.1 Vollenhovia emeryi | reverse complement strand
GTGATGAAGGCCTCCCCTCTCACCTCCCTCTATGCTCCGGACTAGGCGGGATGTTACTACACGTTCAAACATCTTTCCGGCCTCGTCCAGGAGGCATATTGGTCGGTAGCTCGCTGGTTGATCCTCCGGCTTGCCTGGTTTGGGTATTAGTACCAGGCGGGCCTCTTTCCAGGCCTCCGGGAACCTTCCGCTTTCCAAGCATTTGTCCATAAGGCACCGCATCCTCTCCGCCATCTCGTCCACACCCATGGCGACTTTCCAGGCCTCCGCTGGGATACCATCCGGGCCTGGCGCCTTCCCGGCCTTGAGCCTCTTGGTCGCTCGGCTCAGCTCGATGTCCGTGACGTGATGGATTTCCTCCTCCTCTGGTCGACCTTCGTCCGGAGTCCCCTGGATCATGGCCGCTGCATCCCTGTCCCCCGGGAAGAGAGCTGCCACCACCCCCCCGAGGAACCGCGGGTCCAACACCTCTACCGTGGGGGGCGCCCCTTTGCTGAGCTTGTCCATTACCAGCTTATAGGGACGCCCCCACGGATTCTCGTCGAGTGTCGCAATTAGCTCCTCCCAGGCGGACTCCTTTGCCCGCTTGGTCGCGAACCTTAGAGCCTTGCGCTCCGCCCGATACTCCTTCAAGAGGTTGTCCACCGTCTCCTGTGGGGTGCCCCTTCTTCTTCTCGCGCGCTGCAGGTACCTCCTCGCTCTTATGACCGCTGCCCTTAATAGGGCTACCTCCTCTGTCCACCAATATACCGCCTTCCGTGGCATAAAGGAGGCCCTCGGCATGGCCGCGTCACACGCCTCGGTCATGGTTCTTCGGATCCACAGCGTCTGCGCCTCCACGTCTTCTGTCTCCTCCCCCAGCCAAGTTGCGGCAACCAAAGCCGCCCTCAACTTGTCTGCGTCCAGCTTCCTCACCACCCATCTGAGGGGTCGCTGGTGGTTGCCACTTCTCCCACAGTTCCCGTCCATAGGCCTTAGGTCGATGGCAATGGGGAGGTGGTCGGAGAGTATCTCCGCCCCCTCCAGCACCTTCCAGGAACCGACCATCTTCGCCGCCGCAGGGGAAGTCCACGTCAGGTCGACGATTGACTCTCCCTGCGGCCTCACACACGTGCTGACTGCACCTGTGTTCTCCAAGTGGAGGCCTAGGCGCCCTGCCCAGGCCTCCACGTCCATACCCTTGGCGTCTGGCCGCCGGGAACCCCACAACGCCGATTTGGCGTTGAAGTCCCCGGCAACCAGGATTGGCCCAGGAAGGTATTCCTGGACCACGTCCTCTAAATCTTGGAGGCAGGTCTCCAACTCTGCCCTGGAGAGGCTGGGTCTGAGGTACACCCCGATGACGACCAGGGGTCCCCATTCAACGGCGACCCAGCCCACTCCCGCCCA
>NW_011957270.1:0-1388 GCF_000949405.1 Vollenhovia emeryi | reverse complement strand
GTGGCTAATCGGGACCGTGGTCAATTGCAACGTGGCTAATCGGGACTGTGGTCAATTGCAACGTGGTCAATCGGGACCGTGGTCAATTGCAACGTGGTCAATCGGAACCGTGGTCAATTGCAACGTGGTCAATCGGGACTGTGGTCAATTGCAACGTGGTCAAGTGAAAAGTCAAGTGAAAATGCTGGTCTGGTCGACGACGACGACGACGACGACCGGGACGAGGACGAGGACGAGGACGACGATGACAAAGATGTTTCTTAATCCAAAATTTCACAAAACTGACTTTGCATTGTAATACCTCCACTCCTGGGGCACGTAAGAGAAAAGTAAAAACACTTTTATTATGCAAATCGTACTCAAGCTATCGATTAAGCGCAGTCTCAATTTCGTCGGATCAGCCGATGTTGAGATGTGAAAATCTGAGGGCCCGTCAACTCGTGTACTCGCGTAAACTTACACGGTCGGTCTCGCACGCGTGTACTAGCTACGCTTACACTTGCCGCGAGACACTACCGTGTCTCGTGATGATGCTGTACCATCCAAATTTTTGGCTTCCGAATTTTCCAAAGCTTGTACCAAGCTCACATTGCATGGCATAATTGAAATTGACCGAAATTGTGTCATTAGGTCAAACTAACATCACTTCTCAATTAAGAAATTTGTAAACTCAAAATTCAATTCCAGCCAGTAGCTCTCAATCAGAAGACTTCATCGAAGATAGCAATCAATTGGAACATTTATTAGAAAAATTGGAAGGGTTGAAGGAGGAAAATAAAGATTTGAAAGAATCACTTTATCATAAAGTTGAATCGATCAATGAAAAAGACCAAGCAATTCGTGAGAGAGACAAAATTATAAATGAGAAAGATGATATTATCAATGAGAAACAAAAAATAATTAATGAGAAAGACAAAGTACTCGGGAAAAAAGAAAAACTGCTCAAAAAGAAAGATAGAACCCTTGGCGTGAAAGAAAATACTATAAGCAAATTTCAGTGAGAGGAAAAAAATATAAAAAAATATTGAATAGAATTTTTACACCTGGACAGATTAAAATGCTCACCAATGAAAATAAAAAACAAGTCAAATGGTGTGCTGATGATATTTCATCAGCCATGTCCTTGCATAGTGTCAGTCCGAGAGCTTATAGATTCATACGAAAAACGATGAAAATCCCTCTACCTTCGGTATCAACTTTAAGAAATTGGGCTCAGAAGTTCGATGTAACATCAGGAATCTTGAACGATGTTCTGCGTATCATGAAATTGAAAGGAGAGAGCATGACTGTTCTCGAGAGGCTTACAGTTTTGTCCTATGACGAAGTGTACATATCAAATGATATTGCAATCAATCGACGAGATGAACAAGTTGTTACGTCCGGCGAAT
>NW_011957269.1:0-1388 GCF_000949405.1 Vollenhovia emeryi | reverse complement strand
TACTTGTTGCAGCCACCAGTCCGTCATCGACATATAGAACAACAATTATCTTCTCATTACCAGATTGTTTATAAAACATACATGAACTTTGCTGAAATCCAAGTCTGGTCATGGTTTCCTTGAATCGATCGTTCCAACTTCTGGGTGACTGTTTCAATCCATACAAGCTTTTAAGAAGCTTGCAAACGCGCTCAGTACCGTCTTCATAACCTTCGGGCTGATCCATATAGATGTTCTCTTCTATCACACCATTCAAGAACGCAGTCTTCACGTCGAATTGTGCTAGTTCTAAGTTTTCATTAGCCGCAATACTTAGCACTGTTCGAATCGTCTCAAACCGGGCAACAGGACTAAACGTTTCGTTATAGTCGATTCCTTCCCGTTGACTAAAACCTCTAACGACGAGCCTGGCCTTATAGCGAATAATTTTTCCTTCAGCGTTGTGCTTGACACGGTAAATCCATCGATTTGAAATCGTCTTGCGACCAACCGGTAATTCGACCAATGACCAAGTTGAGTTTTCTTCCAACGAGGCCATTTCCTCTTCCATAGCCTTCTTCCAGTGTTGCTTATCTGAAGAGTTAAGAGCCTGCTCAAGGCTTCCAGGTTCGTCTATTTCAGTAAGCATTGACTCAACCAGGCGACGAGGTGGTTTCATCGTAGCTCTATCACGTAGCTCACGTTGAGTCAGTTTCGGAGTCTCCGCTGGTTTATCCTCTTCATGAAGGTCTTCAGATGATGTATCTTCAGTTGAAGAATTCGATGATGCGCCTTTTTCATCCTTCACCTCTTCACTTGTAGATTTTTGTTGCGGGATCCAAGCAAGTGTCTTTCCTGGATGTTCCGGCTCAAATACAACATCCCTGCTGCGAATAATTTGATTGGTGGACTTTAACCAGATTCTATAACCTTCCATATTATCCGAATAGCCAACAAAAATGCCAGGTTGAGATTTTGAGTCCCACTTCTTACGTCGTTCCTTCGGCACATGAACATAACATGGCGTTCCAAAAACACGAAGATTTTTCAAGTGTATACTCTTTCCTGTAAATAGTTCATATGGGGTCTTGTCCTGAACACGACTCGGTCCGGTTCGATTGAGAATGTACACGGCTACGTTGACAGCTTCCGCCCATAAGAACTTCGGCAAATTCTTGGATAATTGCATCGTACGAGCGAGCTCAACCACAGTTCGATTGGTACGCTCAGCACACCCATTTTGTTCTGGGGTATAAGGGTTTGAGATTGCCAGTGTGACGCCATTCGATTTTAACAATTTCCGGACTGCTTCATTGTCAAATTCCAAGCCTCCGTCGCACTGAAAAGTTTTAACTGATCTTCCGCATTGAGTCTTCACGACTTGCAACATCTCATTGATCCTTTCAACC
>NW_011957268.1:0-1388 GCF_000949405.1 Vollenhovia emeryi | reverse complement strand
CCCTCGCCGATTCCTCGGACTCCCTCGCCGCTTCCTCGGACTCCCTCGCCGATTCCTCGGACTCCCTCGCCGATTCCCCGGACTCCAATTCCGGTCCCACGGACCCCATCTCCGGTTCGACGGACTCCTTCACCGGCTCCCGTCGAAAAACCAAGCACGCCACGGACGCCTTGGCCCGTTCCCGTCTGTGGAACCTCAAAGAACAGGAGGCCTCTCACGCCTCGAGTCGTCCTGTCACCATCAGACTACGTGGAGAATATTCCGCCAAAGTCTGTCCGTAGTCTGATGACGCAGACTGTGCCAACACTGTGTGACTTCGGCACCCAGACCGATCCGATCCTCATACCGAAACCCGCTACACCGACACCGCTAATCCCTAAGCGCGACGCGTTCACACAAACCAAGAAACGCGGCGGTCAGGCTCGAAATAGCCCGTATTACCTCTATACTCCTCGACGAATGTAACCTATATACCAGATTATATTCCTTTAATATATTCCTCAAATATATCCTGAGCTATTATAACCAAAGAAAAAGAGTTGAAAAATTAATTTCCTCCCTTGCGATCCACTTCCTTGGGCGTTCCTAAAATAGAGTTAAGCGGAGTAAGCCCCATAAATCACAAGAAAATTGTAATTCTCAATTTAATAAAGACTTAAATAACGTTCTATCACTAATTATGTAACCATTATATGTAGCTAATTAGTAACGTTTATATTAATAATGATGTGGGTAGTGACAATAAACAAGATAAAATAAAAATTCTTGATACAAACAAAGTTTCTGATTCTGGAAATAAACACGCTAATACACGTCTGCAATATAAACACGCTAATACACGTCTGCAATATAAAATCAATTTTGAAATAGAAGATATTAATGAAAATGAACACGCTAATACACGTCTGCAATATAAAATCAATTTTGAAATAGAAGATATTAATGAAAAAAACAATATAAGATAGAAAAACGAGAACATATTAATGAATTGTGCCATATGCAGATTTTAGATGATAATCGTGCTAAAAGGCGACTTCAATATGAACATAATAAAGAAAATATTCGTGCTAAAAACCGACTTCGATATGAACTGTGACGTGGCGGATTAGCTGCCGCGTGCCAGCTCCCCGCTGCCGTTCCAAGGCGCGGTGTCGGTCCGCCCGGGAAGAGAGGATCCGCGCGAGGCCGTAGGGAAACCTCCCGGGGTCGCAACCACACCTTTTTTTTTACTTGCCCGCTTACCCGAGAATTTTTTTTTATTTTTCTAACGCGCCCATCGAGCGTCGCCGAGCCGACCTGACCAGCGAGGGGACCAACGGACGGCGTGGCCGAGAGGTGGCGAGAGAGAGAGAGAGAGAGCTGAGGGGCGAGAGCGCGAGGAGGCCAGC
>NW_011957267.1:0-1388 GCF_000949405.1 Vollenhovia emeryi | reverse complement strand
TGTATGCATTGTATACATAACGATTTATTAAACGTTAAATGACTAATGGTATGATATATACACTGACTTAAATAATAGTCCAAGAGCCAGCGACGAAAAGGTGCAAGAGTTTTGGAAAGGCTGATACTTTCAGATCAGACTGTATTTTTGCCATAGATAGCCACTGTACAGTCAGTACCCCAGGTATCGGGACACCTGGCGCTGGCGCGCTAGGAAAGGTGTAATTTTAATTAGTATCCCCAAACTGTTTTGGAAAAGTTCAAAATTCATCAGTAGATAGTCGATGCAATACAGAACTCTAATTAAGCAGTCAGACAGCTTAATAATCGAACGCGTGGCGTCAGCACTACTGCATACATGTCACAAAAATTAAGTCAATGCAAGTAATTTGGAAAAGCTGAAATTTGAGAATATGTCAATTTACTTTATTCAATCCATGAAACAAACAGTCAGACATAGCTTTCATAGAACCTACTCAGTCAGCAGTCAATAGAAGTCAGGATAGCAAGCGCGCGCGACTTGTGGTAATTACGGGTTTGTGAGTAATTAATATGTAAGTTTCGCATGTTTCTCATGATAAAACCATTTATTATTTATTATTATTATTAATATATGATTTTTTAAGTAATTTACGATTCTCAATCATTATTATCGCTATAAACTTCGTCATTTTTTTCGCTACAATCATCATTTGAATCGTCTGAGGTATCTTCAATTTCATTTGCTTCTTCCGCATTGTCTGTTGTAGAAGATTCGTCATCTGTGCATAAAGAAAGACTCAACGTTTAGTAAAATGTTATGTTTATGTGTAAAATATTTAATTATAATCAAAAGTCGTCCACACGAAAAATTACCAGTATTAGTAATATCCGGTTGAATTAGAACGTCGCTGATAAAATTGGGCAGTTGACTTCCTTCATACCAATCGTAATCATATCGTCCATCGATTTCTAGCCAACCGTTCTCCACTGCAGACATTTGAGTTGGCTCTTTTTCATGCGCGTTCCTCCAGATGTTGGATATGTACGCAGCACGTTGTAATTGCTTTTTTAACTCAGCTTTACAAGGTGGTAAATTCGAAGCATCAACGTTTGTGGTAGCAATTTGAAAGACGTCGTTGGTGTCTTTGAATGTGTATGCCTTGTTGAAGAGAATAAATCGAGCTTCATTTACACTCTTGATTTTTTTTAAACCATATAAACAACAAACAAATTCTTCGATTTTTCTGAAGACTTGATTAAAATTGTCGTCACCTATTCGGCTCAAATCTGTGAAAACTTGCTGAAATTTTTTCGACGATTTTAATAGATTATATGGTCTTTTTTTTCCTTTTCTAAAAAAAGCAGGATTATAATCGCAGCCAGTAAATGCATGAAACGCAGGGAGAG
>NW_011957266.1:0-1388 GCF_000949405.1 Vollenhovia emeryi | reverse complement strand
GAGATAGTTCGGAATACCTTCCCCCTTGATTGATTTGTACCAACTGTTGTATGTCGACCCCCTTATTCTTACCCATCTCTCTTCCCCTTGCCTTCTTTTATCTTCTTTTATTACCTCCTCGAACCAGTCCTTTCCTACCTCTCTATTCTCTTCGACTTTCCTTACGCTTACTCCTCTTGTCTCAAAAAATTCCTCCCTCTCCCTTTCCCACTCCGAGCCAACTTTTCCTACTTTTGCCCTTTCCCTCAACTCCTCCCAGCATCTCCTCGCCAATTCGCTTCCTCTCCCCTCCTCCATTCTTTTTTCGAACCCCCACGCCCTTCTCCCTGCTCTCACCCTCAATTTCTCTCTTTGTAGCTCCTCTCTCAACAGGTATCCCGGCGTCCATCTGTCTACTCCTAATAGCCATCTTAAATATCTTTCCTCTAGTCCTTCCATTTTATCTCTCTCTTTCCACCCCCAGATCTCTACCCCGTAACTCATCACCGTCCATACTAGACTATCAAATAGCCATAGTTTTTTGCCCCAGTCCTTTCCGAACCTTCTCTTGCCTATTCCCCATACCTGCCCCATGATCGCCGCCGCTTTTCTTACCCTCTCTCTAATCTGCCCCTCCTGTCCCCCGTTCTTTTGCAACTTGTATCCCAGACATGTATATTCTTTAGCCTCTTCTATTACTTTCCCTTTCCATCTCCAAATTCTTTTCTTCACCCTTCCTCCCCCCTTCCTGAACCTTATGATCTTCGTTTTCTTTTCATTCAGCTGTAACCTTTTTCCGTCTAAATACTCTTCCAATCTTCCTATCATACTCCTCATTTCTTCTTCCTCCTCTGCCAATAACACTATGTCGTCCGCATATGCCAATGTGTATACTCTCTCACCCTTTAACCTAACTCCTCCCCATTTAACCTTCCCCATTTTCTCCTCTAAGTCCGCGATTAGAATATTAAATACTATGGGGCTTAGTGGGCAACCCTGTCTCACCCCTCTTGCCGTCCAGAATTCTTCTCCTGTTTCCCCGCCTATCCTTACCCTACATTTCGTCTCTCTTAGAATTTCCATAACCCTACTTATTAGCCCCTTACTTACTCCCCTCTCCACTAGTGCCTCTTCTAACCTCTCTCTGTCCACCGAATCAAATGCCGCCCTGAGATCTACAAACATCGCCACCATTTTCCCTCCTTTCTTTTCTAACTGCCTGTTAATGAGGTAGTTCATTACGTAGATGTTGTCTACCGTCCCCATTCCTTTCCTAAATCCCGCCTGATTTTGAGGAATTATATTTTTTGTCACCACTTCCTCCATTAACCTTTCCGCCAGAATCGATACGTATACTTTATATAACGACGACATTAGTGTGATCCCTCTATAGCATAGTGTAAGGATTA
>NW_011957265.1:0-1388 GCF_000949405.1 Vollenhovia emeryi | reverse complement strand
CATTTCCAATACGTGTGCACACGTCCCCTCCAATCATCCCCTCCAACTTGGAGTGGGGATGATCCGTTCGGCCACGCGCGCGCGCATGCTCGCACACAAGCAACGCGCCGTATATACGTGTGCACACGTATTGGAAATGTGAACCGAATATTACCGAATCTCACCGGAAAGAGTCGATGTCAGATGAGTCCTCCCGCGCCCCGAATATCAGACCCCTCTTGCCCAGAGTCGTAGCTAATGCTCCGTCTATAGAAGTCTATGGTCTACTCCGCATGTATTACACAGAGAGAGTAACACAAGAAGGAGAGAGATAGCCGAAATGGATTTGATATAAAAAGGACTAAAGATACAATCAATTTACAAAATGACACTGAAAATCTCAACGATATTTATGACCGAATCATAGATTTAATTTAATTTCTGACACTATCATTTATTTATTTATTTATGTTATTTATTACTTGACCTATTATTTGACTTTCACTTGTTTGTACCGATATCCTTTACATATCGAATTTTAGTCAGTCATGTTTTGTCAGTGCTCAAGATAAGTTCACGTAATATGTAAGTCCATATGTCTGTTTAAAAATATCTTTGTGGCTTCTCTCTTTCTATAACACTCTCGAATTTAGTTTAGGATTATAATGACCATCCTCACAACACCACTAAATACACGTGATCCTATGCACGATTAATACAGGTAATACACATTTATACAACCGTCAAACTAATATCACAAATGTTAACACTGTATCAATCTGTAAAATTTAAAATTGCAGTTACACTTGCTTGAAAAGGACCAAAACCCATGGTCGAAACGTAGCGATACGAAATTATTAAAATTGCCAGATATGGTCAACCAAATTATATGTTTTTAAATTATAATCTTTGGAACACTGTAACTCAGTGAAAAATGATCCAATTTCAAAAAATAAAAAGCCGTTGTATTCGTCTCAATGTCACCTACGACATTCACTGGAACATAAAAATCGGTTGCCATTTGCAAAAATGGCCGCCATGTAGAAATCTCGAAAGTGGCGCCACCTACAATTAAACTGACATGGCCAACTTCTGCCTCCCTTGGAACCATAAAACTATTGTTTAAAACATTTTTCCTATCTCTTTTATTTTAAGAGATATTTAGCTGCATCACTTAAAATGATACACTCTGTATATAAAGAGTGAGTCAGTATAACCTTTTACCATTGAAAATACAAGTTCAGAATAAAATTCTAAGATGAATTTTCCTGTTGTAAAACTTTGGTAAAAGCTTATTTCTCGAGATATAAATAAAAATTGTTACTCTATCACACGTCGAATAGAGGAGGTAGGCAGGGGCGGCGCAACTCACAGTCAGGCGTGGGCTCTTTCGTGGGGTGGCCGTTGCG
>NW_011957264.1:0-1387 GCF_000949405.1 Vollenhovia emeryi | reverse complement strand
GTTGCTCGCGCTCGCTGCCGCGCTCGCCGCCCGCGTCGCGCTCCCCTCCGGGCCTAGGTTTTTTCCACCACGGTGTATCTCGCGCGTCGCTCCACCTCCCGTTCATCGATCGATTTTCTTAAATGCCCTCCGAGTCCGGCCTACCGTCTCCTGCATCCTCATTCGCTCAAACGTGTAAATTAATTCCTCGATAACTATTGTTACTTTGTACCGCGGTACATGATATTTCTCCTTAGTTTAACCCAATCTACCACTATTTTCAAGGTGGCTACTTTTGCATCAGACACCCTGTATACAATAGTTAACGAGTAATAAATTATCGAAAATCATCGTCTTTGCCCTGCCCACTGTCCAATTCGAGCGCGTGGCGAGATGTGACCGCACGGCGATCGATATTGCCAGGCGAGGGGTTGCCGGCGAGCTTACGTCGCGCGTCGCCGCTCCCGCGTCTCGCGTCCCCACCCCTCGCCTGGCAATATCGATCGCCGGGCGGTCACATCTCGCCACGCGCTCGAATTGGACAGTGGGCAGGGCAAAGACGACGATTTTTTATAATTAATTACTCGTTAACTATTACGAAAATTGCAAATGGTTCTGGACTTTTCTGTTCATCTCGATCCATTCTACCTTCTCACGAGCTCTGGCAGAAATGTTGTGACTCACCCTGTATAATTTTTGCATGTATATGTGTATGCGTATAATATGTGTGTGTGTGTGTGTGTGTGTGTGTGGTGTGCGTACAAATTTACAATTCTACACAGTTCTGTATAACTTTATACATTTAGACATTGTTTTAGATGAAACAAATTGTAATGTCAAAAATTGCTTATTTATAATTGTGTACAATTATATGTGTGTGGTGTGTGCCTCTCTCTCTCTCTCTCTCTCTCTCTCTCTAGCGTGCGCGCGATATATTTTTGTATGTATATTTGTATGCTTATATAGGGTTAAAGCATATATATATTGGGTAAATGTGCATAAAAAGACCCCACCTTCCGATGACCTTGATCTTGACATATGTTGTCAAGGACACCCTCCTGAGCAACTCTTAGAAGTTTTTAGCCGGCGGTCGTTATTCGTTAGAAAGTTATTAACAAAAAAGTTTGGGGTAATTGTGCATAAAAGCGACTTCCTCTTCGATTCGCTTGATTTTTAAATATGTTGTTGGGGATGTCTTCCCGAGTCATTTCATATATATATATAAGGGCCGGACTCAAATAGTTTCGGAGATACGGGCTGAAAAAAAACACGTAAGTCGCAAGTGTTTTTGGCACGGCGCGCTGCGCGCGCCCCACCCCCTATCCCACCACCACCTCCGCCCACCCCCTCCCCCTCCCCACCCCTTCTCTCCCCCCTGTCCCCACCTCCACCCCCGTCCCACCTGCTT
>NW_011957263.1:0-1387 GCF_000949405.1 Vollenhovia emeryi | reverse complement strand
GACAGAACAAGAATACGGCGACGGCTACGCGACAGAACAAGAATACGGCCAGCCGAGTATGCCAGAACCATTACGCCATGACCGGAGCACGCTACAAAAGAATTTTCCGAGGACTATCACGCGACCGACCGAATACGCGACAAAATGTCGACACGAGCTGACGTAGGCGGCGGCCCCCGAGAAGAGACGAGGCAAGTGAGAATATATTGGCGGAATGCGGCGTAGCCCGCGTGTCGGGGGCAATTCGATCCGGTCTTAATACCGGCACGCTACCTCTACCCGGGAAGTTCGTCGCCAAGGGGGACGATCCCGCACGGCCCGACCGACACGCGGGGTTACCAATTCCGCTCCTACCGAAGGCCCGAAGTGGTGGTCGTACAGTCGGTGACACTCGTCGATCCCCAGGTGCTCCTCTCTGGTCGCCGTCCCGTCGTACAGCGCCGGGCGTGGGACCCGTTCGGCACCGGTCGCGCTCCGCGCATCGCGCCGCGCACGCTGCCGCGCACGATCCTCGATCCTCGATCCTCCTATCGATTCCCCAATCGATTCCTCGCTCCTGGGCCGGTGCTCCGCGCGCTGTTCGACGCGACGGACGTGGCTGACGGCGACTTTTCGGCGGCCCGCCCCCGCCCGCTCTGGCCTTCCGCGGGGATGCCCCATAGCTGGCCAGGCTCTTGGTTTCATCCTCCCAGGCCTACCTTCCGAGCGTGGGGCGGCCCCTTGCTGGAGTCACACCCTGAGGTAGGGTGGCGTGCACGTTTCCCTCCGTCCCGCCGTCGTCCTTGTCCCGCGTCATCGCAGCTGCAAGAGATTTTAAGCAGATTTCCGGCCAGAATTCTTCTACACGGCAATAAGTATTTACTTGACCTGATCGGGATCGTCGCTTCCTTCCGGCCCCGGGTCCACGCACCGTCGCACCGCTGAGTCCCATAGAAATTCCCCCGACGGCTGCTCCAGGACACAAGGGCGTTCCGGACCAACCACTCCGTAGCCTAGCGCAAAACCTTACGGACTAATATCCCACTTAAATATGGCTCAACCGCCAAGCCAAGCCAAGCAAACGAGCCTGCCTCCTCCCGGGTGAGAGGGCATCTCGATCGCTCCTCCCTCGGTCGGGCTCATTCGCCCCTGTGACGGACGCCAAAAGCGTCACGTCACAATATATATATATATATTAATGACTAGAAATAACACTCTGCAACATTTTAATACTAAAAGTGCTAAAATATGTCTGTATAAAGTAATAGAGTATAGTATACAATGTATAAAGGCAAAATGCTATAATTATAAAAGCTAAAATTTATAATTGGAAAGCTTATTTATATAAGGTAAATGTTATAATTATAAAATCGAAAAAATTTCGCGGGACGTTACAGAGACTGACGGT
>NW_011957262.1:0-1387 GCF_000949405.1 Vollenhovia emeryi | reverse complement strand
GATTTTAACAGATAAATCTTGTTACTAATAATATAGAACATATGTATTGTGTAAGATTACAAAATAAGTACACATTGTGTTGTTTTAACATTTCTTTTCAGTTATTTTAATAATTTTACATTTAAGGGCAATTAACATAAGAGCAATCTTAAATTAACACATGAATGTGTTAACCATTTAACACAAAAATTTTAACGGGCATTTCTTTTAACAAGAAAACACAAATTTTCCAACTGTGTAGTGAATGTTGCAACACAAAAGAATGCAGATGCCCCTACTATTTATACGGCAACATTTTAATTTTAGCTCTTTTTGCCATAGCCGGTCTTTCCGTGTATGATGTTTAAAAATGATAGCGTGCTCGTCTTAATTGCAGCACGCCTATCAGCCCCAGTTGTCAGCTTTTAAAAGAAAGATAAAAATGTATGTGGAACAACAGATAACGGGACATTATACTGTTGGAAATAGCGTGCCCCTTTTAGGACAAGCTGCATATCGTTTACAACGGCTCGTATTACGCGAACCGTTCGAGCGCGAGTCCACCTCCACAGGCTATAAACTGCGCGTTTAGCGGACGTATCAATATTGGCGCAAAAATCGTTGATGCAGCACGCGGGACGGCCTCCATTAGAGCTGATCGTTCCCTCGTATCCCGTCGGGCATGCCGTTTTTCAAGCGATCTGCTGCGCGAGAGCACAAAGCAGAGGGGGTCGTCTCGTCACTGTTGTTTCGGTCCGCCGGAATTGCGTGTTGGCAGCACAAATGCGTTACGCTCTATCAACTTTTATCCGAACGTGCCACCCGCCACCGCCCGTGCCCGTAGCCGTGGGGGACCGTTGCGCCGAACCGGAGGTGTTTTGGGCTCGTGCCCGGATTTGCATGATATGGTAATTTTTCTCGATACGAGACAGCAGTGTCACACGAGCGTCCACATGACTCCACTCTCTCTTCCTCCTCCCCAGCCCGTGCAACGTATGGCGCATACGCGGTACTGTATCACTCCGGACCCCGGAGGCGCATCTAAACGCGACGAATTTTAGATCGAGAGATAGATCTTCGTACGCGAGCCGCGAATAATCCCGCATGACGCGAAATTCAGATGAGGGGAAAGAATGCTGCGATTTGTGTCGTTATCGGTGCGCTTTGCATCGCAGTTTGCGACGTACGGTTTCCCTTTTGATACCCTTTTAACATGAAATCGTCAATCGTTCTGCAATTCCACTTGTATCGGCGATTACATTTGTATCGCTGATACATCAGTTTCGTAATTTTATACTGAATTGAAATAAAATATTAACTGTCATCTATCTGTTATGTTAATGGTGATTAATGGGATATCGTGCAATAGTTTATAATATATTATGATTTACCAATCGAATAAGAAACA
>NW_011957261.1:0-1387 GCF_000949405.1 Vollenhovia emeryi | reverse complement strand
GTACAAATATTCAATTTTATACTTTTTGTATGAGTATTTTGTTTTAAAAATACTTTACTCTTTTACTGTGACATTAATAAAATCCCCTTGAGATATATTATTGAGTGGATTTTTTTCAATCACTGAATCAAATCGGCAAGGTGTGGAAAAAGTGTCAATTTTACAATAATTTCAAAGGAAAATATAACCATATCACGACTTGCCTTCCAAATATACTCGATATTATTATGAAACCTTTACATATATTTGAAATCTGAAGACCTGCATGAATAATAATTGACCAATTTGTCCTCTTTAAATATATCGAACAACTGGTGGAATTTAAAGGACACAGTTTTAAAAGACTCTGGGTTTTCTTCTGCAAAGAACATTAATACTAAATTTATACATTCGCCTGATCGTACAGTTTAAGTAACGATTAATGATTCTACCATCTGCAAACTGAGAATTGAAGATGCTATTTGCTATTATAGATTGAATTTTGCAGCTAACAAATTCCGTTATCTCCTCTTGGGTGTCGAACGATGTCAATGTGGTCATTATATTAGAATAGAACCTTTCCCAGTTCTGTAAAATCTCCTAGCGGGTCAAGGGACAAGCCACATCTGCAAGTTTTGAATATAATTGATATGTAAATTTTGGTAACGGATTAGATGCTAAATAATCCTGGAAAGTAAATTTCAATTTATAGTGATAAGAAAGATGATTTTACGCATACTGACGTTAATTTAAATAACACAGGAAATATTTCTTCTTGACAAGAGATTGGTCGCAATATTTATCTCCCGCGTATTCCATTATCGAAAACAATTACATGTATGTTTCGTTCTTCCAAATAAATTAACTTACTTTATTATTTTAGTCTCATATATATTGTATTAATATATGACGTGTTTAGCACATGCGTGAGGTATTGAAAACTCCTGCATGGTAACAGTCATGTTGCATCATATCGCAAAAAAAATTTATTTCTGGAAATATAAATTTGTTAACAACAATCAGAATAAACTATATATTTTTTACAAGTCTTTTACTTAAGAGGATGAAATAAATAAAATATCATATTCTCGTAATACATAGAAAGGCAAAATTGTATTATCTCTGAACGCACGACAGAGATTCGTATCGTTGACAGATTTAATTTGTAAGGTCGTGACTACGGTTAAATTCGCGGAGCTTTTTTGTTTACATGAGACAAAAGGTTGTGCTTCCCAATTACTTTTGAAGAACAAGTAATATCAGTCGTACTGCATTCTTCAAGCAATATGGATCTCACGTCAAAGCACACAATCGTTACTGAAAAAGAAACAGTTCGTTACACAAGTACGCGTTTTAGCGAAGGGATTACAACGCGAAGTAGGCTAAACCCCGACGATAAGAAAAAGGC
>NW_011957260.1:0-1387 GCF_000949405.1 Vollenhovia emeryi | reverse complement strand
AGGGGGTAGAGCGGGAGCGGGAGCACGGGCGAGTAACATTCTTGCCCGGCTCCGCGTCATGGGAGGGGAGCCCGGGGGAGTATGCGTCCCCCCGCCGGCTCTCCCTCCGTCTGACTCAGCTCCCACCCCATCCCCCGCGACCGGTCGGGCAGGCCGAGCCCGGGGATGTCTTCCCCAAGCCCGGTGCTGCCGCCGCCGCTGCTGCTGTGGCGGACGGGGGTGGGGTATCTGGCCCCTCCTCTCCCGCTCCGCTGCCTCCTTCTGCCATCTCGCAGAAGGAGGCAAACGCGTGCCAGGACCTCTCCTCTTCCAGTATCGCGGTAATCACCGCTGGTAGGGAGAGGTCCTGCCCGAGCACGCAGGTGAGCGTCTCTCGCTCACGCCGCACACTCGCCCAGCGTGTGCTGGGCGGTGTCGTCCGCCGCGCTGCAATGGTGGCAGCGGGAGTCTTGCTCCTTTCCGATCCGACCCAGGAAATGTCCGAAGCAACCATGCCCCGTCATCACCTGGGTCATCCGGAAAGACAGCCCACCCCATCCCCTGTCGACCCACTGGTCCAGGAGGGGCCCGATTGCCCCGACGACGCGCAGCCCCGGGGTGTTGTTCCTCGAGGCTAAGAGCGCCTCTCGCCACATGGCGATTGTGCGTCGCCGGTGCCGGAGTCTCTGCCGAGCACGGTGAGTTGCTGACCATCTGATGGGTCTCCCCTCGGACTTGCGGCTTTCGAGGAACATGTTACTATGTTCCTCCGCCGCGTACTCCATCGGGGGGAGACCAGCGATCACCGCCGCCGCGTTGTATGCCACGGTCCGGTACGCCCTACAGATTCTCGCGGCTATCGGGCGAAACGCACGCGCCATCTGAGCGCGCGCGCGCCGCGATGCCGCGAGTTTAGGGGCCCAAACTGGGGCCCCGTAGAGCGCCACGGACTAAACCGTATTGGCGTACAGCCGACGCACCTTGCCGTCCGGGCCGCCAAGGTTGGGGAGGAGCCGGCCAAGCTTGGCCGCACTCACTCCCGCCCTGCTTGCGGCTCTGGCAAGGTGGCTCGCAAAGCTCCATCGGTCGTCGAGGATCAACCCGAGATAGTTCATCTCGTGGCCGATCCTGACGAGGGCCGTACCCACAGCCAGGGTGAGACCCTCGGGCGGCGCGCCGCGTGCTCCACGTCTTTTACCGTGGAACATTACGGCCTCGGTCTTGCCGAGTGCCACCTCGAGGCCCAGGCTGCGGTTAGAGTCGACTATCGCTCCCGCTGCCACTCGCCCCTTGGCGAGGGCCTCCCCCCAATCGCGGCCCCCGGCTGTCACGAGTGTGTCGTCCGCGTAGCAGACGACGTGACAGTCGGGGGGGGGGGAGGGGAACACGCAGCACCGAGTCGTACCCC
>NW_011957259.1:0-1387 GCF_000949405.1 Vollenhovia emeryi | reverse complement strand
CTAGGCCGTCGCATCTCACCGCGCGCTTACATTCGCCAGTAGGTTGGGCTAATACGGCGATTTTTAAAATTTCGAATCTCGATAACTATTCGTCCAAGCGCAAAATAGTACAATACTTTTCTGTTTGTCTTAGTCCCCTCTACCTTCCCATGACCGGAAGTCAATATGTTGCGTAGCACCCTGTATGTATATACCTCTGATGTTGCGACAATAAAATACGTGCAAATGAAAATAAAAACACTCGCGAAATAAAACTTTATGAAATATTTAATGGAAGTATTTTGGTTAGAACATGAACGTACCTAAAATATATAAACTCGTGTCATTTTCCTTATGTTGGTGCTTGTACTTTGTTTTTTGGCACTTTTCTACAAAACAATATCGGCCCATCTCTTTTATAAAAATGTTCTTCTTGAAAATCACAAGCATCTTAGCTGGCTGCAGCTCGCTTTCTGATCATCTGATCACGGCCGTGACGCCATGATACTTTAGTTCTTGGTATACGACCACTGTGGCGCTTTTCACATGTTCATTACGTGTTTTCGTTACATTTTTTCCGCCACTAGCAGTCCAGGTTTCCATAGTCAAAGTGTGGGCCCCTGCATATAAGATAATTTTCGGTAATGAAGTAGCTGACATGTTAGCTGAAAGAGCAGTCCTTGAGTATGTCTCCTGATTTGAGGAACGCCTTTTTTGTCAACTCAAAAAAGGTAATTGAATCCTTCGATAACTACTTGCATCATTTGTCTACACAAAAAGGTATTCATTTGTTCAAAAAAATTTACATCAAGGAACCTAAACCCGTGGTATTGTAATACTCGTACCTCTTCCCAGTGAGAAATGATTCGTCGATCGACGTCGAAATGATGTCGAATCGACGTCAATTCGACGGTGTCGATGTCAAACCACGATTCATTTCTCACTGGGATGGAGCAGAGAAATTATTGTCACAATCAATCGGCGGTCGAATCATTACAACTTAAATCACAGCTTATACAGGGTGAGTTTTATTTCATGAACCAGTCTCTTACCATGAGAGATGGATTACCGATCAAAACTGTAGCCACCTCTGGAAAAATGAAAAAAATGTCGTTATATACACTACTAAAAAAAAATAGGGAACACTTTTCATACTCTAAAAATTGGGCTATTTCAAACCATTGAAACTTAGCGAAAAATCATCGTAGACTCAAAACTAAAAAAGCATTTTAAAGCTTGAAGTTTCAACTTTAAAACCCTGTCACCGATTTATTCAAGTATGTTGATCTTCCTCGTTCTGTGCTTTAAAAAAGAATACCTTGTTTTGTTCCTTAAAATTACGTATATTTGACACATTGCAGCTCGATAAAAAAAATTCTCTCGACAAATTCGATACAAGTTCCATATA
>NW_011957258.1:0-1387 GCF_000949405.1 Vollenhovia emeryi | reverse complement strand
AATCGAGGCACAACAAATAGTAGTGATCGGCTCGGCGGCTACCAGGCAACTGGCGCACGCTGCGTATGAATACCAGAACACAAGTTAGGCGAAGACACAACGTGTTTTCCTTGATTGTAGATGTGTATGATTATGTTCTCGGACATTACAGATTACATAAACAATAGTTGCCGATCGGTATCGTGGCAACCCGCCACGATACCGGGCGCCGCTTTCCGTTAGTGAGCAGGATTCCTTGCGAGCGTAACAATATGAAAAATATACAGGATGAGGAAAAAGTACCGGACCGGTGAAATATCTCGAAAAATATGGAAGATACGGAAAAATCTTTCAGCCAAAAATTGTACGATTTTAAAAGGGCTATATAATGGTAAAATAAATTTTCGAAAAAAAATTAATTTTTTATGGTTATATGGAGGTCGTCGTAATTTTTTTAAATGGAACTCCCTATTGTTTATTACACTATCTTATTCTACTAATTAATATGAACAACTTTTGTCTGAAACATTTTTTTATTTGCCTAATACTTTTTGAGATACTCAAGAGAAAATTTATAACTCTTTCAATGTTTAGCTTATAATCTCTCGATAAACTGTTTGTCAGAGGGAAAAGTAGTACAGGACTTTTTTACTTGATTGAGTCTCAGGAATATGCTGTTGCAATGGTGTTTCACTTATTGAAAATTTTTGTGTATTGTAACACAAAATTTTTCAATAATTGAAACACCATTGCAACAGCATATTCCTGAGACTAAATCAAGTAAAAAAGTCCTGTACTATTTTTCCCTCCGACAAACAGTTATCGAGAGATTATAAGCTAAACATTGAAAAAGTTATAAATTTTCTCTTGAGTATCTCAAAAAGTATTAGGCAATTGAAAAAATTTTTCAGACAATAGTTGTTCATATTAATTAGTAGAATAAGATAGTATAATAAACAATACCCAGATAACCAAATGTTTGCACGATGACCGCATAATGCATGCACGTGTGCAATGGCGTGCTGTCATATGATGTCCAGCTGCAGCCGCACCTGACGAGCATAGTGACGACACATAGTGCTTAACAGGTAATGCAGGTAGCATGCTAGCATATTGCCTGTCAAAATGTCGGCATCGTGTACGCATATATGAATTTTTGCGAATATAAAAATTTAATACTATATTCATCAATTTGGCTGTGGTCCACTTGATACTATAAATGCTTCGAAGCATTCTTCTCCTTATTAATAAAGAAAGAAGAAGAATGCTTTTAAAGCATTTGTAGCATCAAGTGGACGCAGCCTATATTTTGCAGAAAAATTAATACACACCATTTTAATAGAAAATATTTTTAATGGAAAATATAATATTATATTTCGAATGTGTATCTATATATAGTTCATGAAAC
>NW_011957257.1:0-1386 GCF_000949405.1 Vollenhovia emeryi | reverse complement strand
CTCGCCATGAATTGATTTTGATACGAGCGCGCACTGACAACAATTCTATCAAGGGAGATTCGAAGACGGAACCTGAAATTGAACTACTTAAAGTACAGTGGCGAATGCCTCACGTTATGTTGAATGAGACCAATAAACTATCTTTGCTACGAGCTTTGGAAAGCGGACGATATCTGAGTATGAGTTTCCGATCATGGGAACTGTACGAGTACCCGCTATTGCAGAGCACAACCAGATATTCATGGGCTATCAAATCAGCGACTCAGTTAGAGAAACCGCGATATGTTATCTTTGCTCTGCAGACTGGCCGAAAGAATATCATGTCTGAAGATGCGAGCGTATTCGATGACTGTAATCTGACCAACGTGAAACTTTATCTCAACTCTGAATTTTATCCATATGATGACCTAAATTTAGACTACAAAAAAAATAAATACGCAATACTTTTTGACATGTATGCACGTTTTCGTAAAGCTTATTATGTGTAGTGTTCCTCGCGGAGAATCAGAGGTGTTCTCTCGTTAAATGCTTTTGGTCGCCCTGAAAAGGGCGGTTTGTGTGTGTCGCCCTGAGAAGAGCGGTTGCGAGTCTTCTTCGGGGCTGTCTAGGCCTGCAGCGCTTTGCGTTCCTCTCGGCGAGGATGGTTGCGATACGTCCACAGGCACGACCTGAAGTTCGGCCGAACCCTGCGGAGTTATCTGAGTGGCTGCGTCGACGGTGGCAATACTGCAGTGGACTTGGGTTTCCTGCAATCGGCAGTAGTCTCCACGGGAGGTAACTGTGTCCAAGTATCGGTGGAGGTCTAGGCCTCTTGAGCAGTCGTGGATCCGATGGTGGTCCGGGATGCGACGGTGGCAGAGGCGGGACGCGCTCTGGTCTTCCTGGTGGATGTCCTGGTGGGGGCACGTCTCGGGTTCGTCGCCGGACTCGTGGCAGGATCTCTTCGTGGTGCCAAGGCCCTCAGGAGCTCCCTTGGGTAGAAGTCGAGGCCCGTGGAGCTCGCTCGAGGAAGTGGTCGAGGCCTTGAAGAAGCTCGCTCGAGTGAAGAGGCCGAGGCCCAAGGGGCTCACTCGGTGATGATACCGAGGCCTAGGGAGGCTCGCTCGGCGATGATACTGAGGCCTAGGGAGGCTCGCTCGGCGGTGATACCTAGGCCTAAGGAGGCTCGCTCGGCGATGATACCGAGGCCTAGGGAGGCTCGCTCGGCGAAGATACCGAGGCCTAGGGAGGCTCGCTCGGCGGTGATACCGAGGCCTAAGGAGGCTCGCTCGGTGATGATCCAAGGCCCGAGGGCATCGCTTGGCAGAAAAATAATCGAGGCCCGTGGGGACTCACCCGATCAGTACTACAGACGACTACTGGCACTCGCGAATCGTCTCCGACGAG
>NW_011957256.1:0-1386 GCF_000949405.1 Vollenhovia emeryi | reverse complement strand
CCCCAAGTCTAAGCTCCAATTCAACCGAATATATTTTGTTACTCAATCTTTTTTGCAAAAGTATAATCTCTACAAAAATATCTTTACTGCAAAAGTATCTTCTTTACAGAAATAGTGTCTCCACAAAAATCTTCTGTACAAAAATATCGTCTCTACAAAAATATCTTCTCTACAAAACTATCTTCTCTACAAAAGTAATGATATCAACAAATTGCGCCAAATAAAACAACGGATATTTATACAAACTAGTTGCTTTAGCATTAGTTTTTGATTAAAAAATGTTATATTTCTTAAAAATCAAACTAAAGATTTTATTGGAAAAAATAATCGAGTTAATAATAAAACACCGATGAAAAGAATAGCAACTGTTTAGAAATTTAGAAACTCTGTATCTGTTCAGGCGAATTAAGGCCTGTGTCTATGACACTAGTACTTGGTCCAAGTTGTGACCGTTCGAATAGTTAGTTGCTGTGCAACGGATAGCCGCGGGAATTCTAGGGTCCGGCGGTGGGTGTCTCGAAAAGAGAGAGAGTCGGTTTTAAATCTTAACTACCGAATTATATTTTAACACTTAGCACTACATTAACTACTTACAACTAACTTATCGCTAACTTATAACTATCCTTATAACTACGGCCGTTCTGACGGCGGTTCGCTATTTTATAATCTGGCGCTGGGGCGCTTTGAGATCTATGCGCGCGACGGCGATCGATTGGTCGATGTGTCGGCGGCGGCGCGGTATTGGCGGCTCGGTTCGGTGCGTTCGTGCGCGGTTCGGTCTGCTCGGACTCGGCGCGGCGCGGCGGTTCGGCGCGGACGGCGCAGGCGCGGTCTGCTCGGTGTCGGCGCGGTATACTGTCTGCTCGCGGATGACAGCTCGTGGTCGCGGTTAGGTTAGGTTCGGTTCGGCGTCGAGCCACTCAACACGTGGCGAGGACTATAAGCTTCGCTCAGTTCGCGATAGCCTACGGAGAGGACGGCCACTCAGCACGTGGCTCGGAACGACAAGGATCTCCCGCTCAGCTCGCGGTTCTCGGGTTGACGCTCAGCACGCGTCAGGATCACAGGCGGTTCGGTGTCTCGCTCAACTCGCGAGGTTAGAGACGGTTCGGACTCAGCGCGTCGTCACCGTCGGAAGACCAGCTCAGCTCGCTGGTCGGGATCTGGTGCTCTCGGTGAAACTTCGCCGGCTTATATACCCTCCGTTTGTAGGTGCGGGACGGAGTGGTGCCGGGGAAATACGTGCGGGGTGGGGAAAAGTGCTTTGTTGTTAACGGCACGTTACAAGTTCTAGTTTTGAGGAATGCGTAGCCAATCAACTTGCAGCTTTTGTGGAACAGCTACATTGATTGGCTACATATTTCGCGGAATTAGAACTTGGACCAA
>NW_011957255.1:0-1386 GCF_000949405.1 Vollenhovia emeryi | reverse complement strand
TATTCCAGGTAACGCCGAATGCACCTCAGAAGCGATAGCACAAGGTCTGGATTGTTTAATCAATAAATGTTACGGAAGATTTTCGGTCGCGTTTCACTTATTTATAGTTCGTCTTTTGTTTTTCTATGAGAGTTCAGATTCTTGTCGAGATCTGATACATCCATTTGAGAGAAAACTGCATCGAAAATGGAACAAACCAGTGGCAAGCTTACTATCAGGTCCAAAAAGCAAAATTGGAGTGTTATCCATCGAAAGACAAGATGGTAATCACGGAAACTTTGGCTTCGATTGAACTACAAGCAATTTTAGATATAACAGCCACCAGAATTCTCTCACTTTGTGAGGATAAACTAAGTGCACATACAAATCTAAAATTGACCTGTAAGTGGGGATTTGATGGAGCTTCCAGTCAGAGTACCTACAAACAAAAATTCGAAGACACTTCAAAATGTGACAGTTGCATTTTTGTTATATGACTAGTTTCGTTCCAATACAGTTAGTGAGTGAAGCTGGAATTTTGTGGACTAACGAAACACCATGCTCAACAAGATATTGTCGTCCAATAAAATTTGAATTCATTCATGAAACCGCGGACATTTCAAAAAATGAGTATCGTAGAATGGAAGACGAAATAAAAAATTTGACTTGTGTGCGGTATAAAAATGTGACAGTCAATTATGAAATGTTATTGACAATGATTGACGGTAAAGTTTGCACAGCTCTCTCTAATGAAAAATCTTGTGCAACTTGCCCGTTATGCGGTGCGAAACCCAGCCAAATGAATGCAATAGACGAACTGCTAAGCAGAAACATAGATAAATCTATATGTAACTTTGGCATATCAAGTTTACATGCTAAAATTCGATGTATGGAATTTTTACTCCATGTTTCGTACAACTTGCCCTTCAAGAAATGGTCAGTGCGCGATCCTGTTCTCAAGAAAAGCCGGCAAATCACGAAGAAAAAAATCCAAGAGGACTTCAAGAGAGAATTAGGATTACTAATTGACATTGTGAAACATGGCTCAGGATTAACCAATGACGGAAACACGGCCAGACGATTCTTTTCCGAAGTGGACATAACTGCGAAGATCACTGGTTTAAATAAGGAATTCATTCGAAAATTTGCAGTCATTCTTCAAGCCATTACATGCGGAGAAGCAGTAGATGCTAAGAAATTCGGCAAGTATGCATTAGAAACAGCAAGAATGTTTGTTGATAATTACGATTGGTATTACATGCCTGCATCTGTACATAAACTCCTCATACATGGAGAAGCGATTATAGCAAATTTTTCAATTCCTATTGGTAAACTATCGGAAGAGGCAAGTGAAGCTCGTAATAAAGAGTTCAGAAAGTATAGAGAAATGCATTCGCGCAAAATCAA
>NW_011957254.1:0-1386 GCF_000949405.1 Vollenhovia emeryi | reverse complement strand
CTGATACGAATATTACATCTATTTGCGTATTGAAATTTGTAGTTGATACTTCTTTACTAATTGCAGATTTAAAGTGCAAATCTTTTAAATATTTTTCTAAAAATCCATCTTTATGAAAGCAATCGTAATTAAAGTCACCAATTACAATCTTTTTTCCTCTTCCTGAGTTTCTTAAAATATTATTCATTTCACGTTTAAACATTGTTCTAGGTAATGAAGGAGATTTATAACCAGTAATGATTTCAATTTCATTAATGATTAAACGTATTAAATCAATATGTTGATTTTGTCCATTCACATTCTCATTTTTTTGAATATGTTCTTCAACAGTTGCCTTTATTTCTTTTTTGATGAAGCATATTATACCTTTTTGTAAACGTTTCATATAATTATCAGTTCGTAAAATAATTTTGAATCCATCTATTGTAAATTTATCGGTTTCGATGGTTTGTGTTTCCGAAAAAATTAATAAATCGGCTTGTTTGTACCATTTATCACAACATATATTAACAAAATTTTTATTCAACGATCGCACATTCTGGTAAATAATTTTCAGTATATTTCCTTCAATTATTTTGGAATATGATAATTTCAAGCATTTTTTTGTTTTAAGGCGTTTAATTTCCGATTCCAAATGATTATCTGAAGATCTATTTTTTGGTATTGTGAAATTTCCAAGAATATATAAATCAGATAATTTTCTAACTCTACTCAGTGCTACATACAGCATTGCTCTTTTCATATGTTTTTTGCCTCTTAGGTCGATACATACTTTATCGTAGGTTTGTCCTTGGCTTTTATGTATTGTTAATGCCTCAGCAGGTGTGATCGGAAATTGTTTCCTAACAATTTGATATCCCATTCTTTCATTTATGTTCAATACTACTGTTATTGTTGATATAGGAACCAAACTCATTTTCATAGAGTTTTCATTCATATAACTAATGTATTGTCTCCTTTTTTCAACTCCAATTTTATTGTTATTAAAATCCAGCCAAATTTTAATTGGTTCCTCTGTTCCTGGAATAAATGTTATTTTTCCTAATTTACCACAAGCACCGTTAACTAATCCATCCTCTACATCAATATTAGTAGTTATCATATAATTGATACCTATTTTTAGACTAACTTTGTATGCCAAACCTGCGCATTCGGTTGGTTTTTTATTTTTTAAAGATGTTAAAATTTTATTTCTCATTTTACTAGAAATTTTTCCTAAAATTGAGTCCTTAGCTATAAATTCATAAGATTGTCCCTCATGTGAATTGATTTTCATTTCATTAAAGCTGTTTACCGAGCAATTATCAGGATATAATCTAATCGTGTCTTTTGGAACGTGTCCTTCTTTCGTTTCTCGTGATTTAATTATAGCAATATCATTTTCAG
>NW_011957253.1:0-1386 GCF_000949405.1 Vollenhovia emeryi | reverse complement strand
TTCACCTACGCTATGCGTATTCTGGCATAATTCGAAATATACAAGGTCTACACAAGTTTCGATTTCGAATAGAAATAATAAAGTTTGAGGTTTCATGTACAAGCAGTTTCTGTGTAATGTTAATTTTACCATGTTTTCATCATACATCTTAACACGCTCAATCACCAACTCGCGAATCGACAGTGATGAGGCGATGTTCGACGGTAAAAATCGTTCCACAGCTTCACGTCTTTCGATGAACGCTGCCCACGTTGCATGAGGCAATATTAATTGATTTCCTCGGTTATCAGCAAGAATGATTTGCACATGAGACACCGGTCCCACGCTGATTCCAACATCCAAATATTTATAACCTGTAGCAGTCAACGCAAATCTGCGCCCCAGGATACGAGGTGTATGACGAGGTTTATCAAAACTAGAAAAAATACAATTAACAAATTAAATTGAAAAATGTAATGAAGTATAAAAATATGAAAAATATAATGAAGTATAAAATATATAAAAGATTTATTAATTAATACTTACTCATTGCACTGTTTCTTACATGCTTCATTTGCAGCGTAATAATTCATCGTGCCTGTGCTTATAACTGATGTAGAGCGACTGAGATATTATTTCTATGCCGGATCTGATTTAAATACAGATCCTCCCCACCACTCTTTTTTCAGCGGTGAAGTCATAAAACACAAAAAAATGCAACTCTTTCATTTTTAATAATGTCAATGTACAGCTGTGGTAACAAAAATTTTAATGTCCATTTATATTATATTTCTCAAAGGCATTGGCATTGGGGATAACATATCTCGAGCACGCGTCAGAAAAATGTAATCTTAGAACGGTTGCGATGTGATATCACGGAACACGTGTAAAAATACGAATCTATTTGTATCATATATCTCAAAGATATTCGGGATAACATTAGCGCTGGCTAATCAAAATCAGCAGCTATGCGATTCTGAAAGATGACTCAAGCGAGCGCTGACTAAATGTCCGACAGCTGCATGCATCAGAAAGATGATCCAACTCAGCGTCGATAGGATTTGAAAATAATACCATTTAGAGAAAGACAAAATGTAGTATAAAATCAGTCTGAAAACGTTCAAGACCGCAGTAGGTAACAAGCGAAAAAAATGCAAACAAATCACGTGCAAGTGTAACGAAGAAGAGTGTGATATGATATGATAAAATTGTTGGAGACATGGAGCAAATCGAACGTGATCTATTGGAGCAATCCAGCCGAGTTGCCACCTTGGGCGAATATTTCGCGTGGGTGCAGCGATGCGACGAGTGTGTGCAACGACTCGAAGAGCACAGTCGAGTCAAGCGTCCGCGGCTCTCGATCGGATACAAGCAATCTGTGGTGGCAAGCATCGTGCGACTCGGAGG
>NW_011957252.1:0-1386 GCF_000949405.1 Vollenhovia emeryi | reverse complement strand
TCGTTTCAGTTTCTGTCTTAATAATGCTTTTGTCGTAATAATCGCGCTTGTGTCGTTTTTCCGAATTAATCCTCTGGTGCAGAAACAATTAGTATATAAAGGATACCAAACATTGTTTCTCAATCGTAAGGCGTTAGCCTCGACTCGTGTCTACCGCCTTGTAGTCGACGTGAGTAATCGACAATACCAGAAGTTCCATACAAGTTTACATAAATATTACTTATGTCCGCTGGGGCGTATGTTGCGTGGAGAATTTTTAGAGAGCAAATATGTAAGTTTTAACTTTCCTGACTAACTCTGTAAAAAAATTCACTGATACTTCGTTTTACGTACTTTTCCGTGCAGCGGACTGTTAAGTACAAAGAAATACGTGCACGTTATTTTCCGTTTGATTATAAATCATATACGTAAATCTAAGTACGTCGCTCGATTAATTCCTATCGTTTCAATTCTCTTATCATCGTGTTTCGAAATTCAACGGCAGTTCCGAAGATGTGTAGTTCATTTTATCTATGGTACACTGCTTCACCCATAATTCAGAGCTGCCCGCAGTGAGTTTCGGAACACGGTCAATATTACGTGATATTTGCGGACACGTTACCCGCCATTTTCGTGGCAGAAAGTACCATTCCTCGTAACCTATACGCTCGTGTCGTAACCTGTATGCTCGTATCGTTTCAGTTTCTGTCTTAATAATGCTCTTGTCGTAATAATCGCGCTTGTGTCGTTTTTCCGAATTAATCCTCTGGTGCAGAAACAATTGGTATATAAAGGATACCAAACATCGTTTCTCAATCGTAAGGCGTTAGCCTCGACTCGTGTCTACCGCCTTGAAGTCGACGTGAGTAATCGACAATACCAGAAGTTCCATACAAGTTTACATAAATATTACTTATGTCCGCTGGGGCGTATGTTGCGTGGAGAATTTTTAGAGAGCAAAAATGTAAGTTTTAACTTTCCTGACTAACTCTGTAAAAAAATTCACTGATACTTCGTTTTACGTACTTTTCCGTGCAGCAGACTGTTAAGTACAAAGAAATACGTGCACGTTATTTTCCGTTTGTTTATAAATCATATACGTATGAAGGAAGATGGTTAAATCACTTCGGAAGGGGCGTTAGATGAATGACTCGCAGAGGTTTGCTGATGAAGGTTTAATACTTATCGGTGTCAAATATCACTTATCGGCGCCGTGTTATACAAATCAATGTCTTAGCTACTCGTCCGTCGTTCTCAACGCTACAGTATATCAGTCTGCTGCCGCTCGACCTTACGTCCGCTCGCTACTACTCGCTTGCCTAGACTGACTGCGCGCCGCCGTATCGTCGGCGGCGTCCCATAGATTCCCAAAAACAAAACTCGATCGAACATGTTTGATCACGTCGT
>NW_011957251.1:0-1386 GCF_000949405.1 Vollenhovia emeryi | reverse complement strand
GTTAGGAAATCTGTCATACCGACGAAATATAGCGACACAACATGGGTTTTCGACTTTCCACGTGAAGCGAGATCCACTCCACACCTCTGACATAGGGTGGGTAGGGTTATTTTTAACGAAGTGGAGCCCCCCGAAGGGGGGGGGGCGGAACACACTGTCTTCACGCATACATTTTTCCATCTACATTTGGTGGAGGGGAGTGACTTATATGTAGGTAGAAAAATGTATGCGTGGAGACAGTATGTTCCGCCCCCCCTTCGGGGGGGCTCCACCTCGTTAAAAATAACCCTACCCACCCTATGTCAGAGGTGTGGAGTGGATCTCGCTTCATGTGGAAAGTTGCAAACCCATGTGGAACAGGACAACGGCAGAAGTACATGCGTGGAGACAGTACGTTCCGCATGACAGATTTTCTAACCCTAAAAGTTGTCAACTTTAACAATTAATATCTCGCTTCGCAGGGCAGTGCGACGATTTTGTCTGAGGAAAAAGTTGTTCCTCGTTGAAAAACGCGTCGAATGAGTCAAATTTGATTAATTTTGGAGGTGGAGCAGCTATACTGAAGAATTACCATATATTTATTATTTGTATCCTTTCTCGGCCTGTATCTCCGAAACTATTTGAGTCCGGCCCTTATATATATATATATATATGAAATGACTCGGGAAGACATCCCCAACAACATATTTAAAAATAAAGCAAATCGGAGAGGAAGTCGCTTTTATGAATAATTAACAAAGTAAGATTTATTTAATCTTAACTGGCTAATGTTTAATACAAAAAATTATATAACGCGACGTTTCGACCTTAAGGTTTAGGTCCTTTTCAAGGAAAATCTAAAAGAACATCCGATAATCGGGATTATAAATCTAATACACAAATACAGACTCCCGAAATGACAACATAATCTCAATGTGTATAATACAATAGTAAAAATGTTACATTAAGTAACATTTTGACGTACTCGTTCAGTAAATCCATGTAACGTTCTCAGAACCTTCTTTTGCTCTCTGCCTTTTGTCGTCATCGAGAATATCCAATCGTTATGCAGCCATTGCCTCAATAATCTAAATCAAAATTAACGATAAAGTAAACTATTTCAAGATATTAAATTTGTAAACTTTTCTTTAATTTTTCTGTGAACGTTTACAATAATATTTTAGTAACAATATAAAGAAATTTATGACAATAATAACATTATGCTAAAGCTCTCTGTAGAATTTTATATAATATAAACATTATATTTTAGCTAGCTAGCTAAAATAGCTATTGACAAACTCTCTATGACAAATCTCGGTAATTATTTAGATTAACACACCCACCTCCAATAACCTTGGGCTTGACATATGTTGTCAAGGTTACCCTCCTGAGTAACGCTCAGAAGGA
>NW_011957250.1:0-1386 GCF_000949405.1 Vollenhovia emeryi | reverse complement strand
GTGTGTTTTTTGGTAGATATCTCGAAAATTGCGAAGGTGGGAGCGATAACAATTATTGCGCACGCACACACACACCCACATTTATTAAATAAGTGTATTTTTTTTTAGTTTTTTAAACATTCTAAACCCATTGGCATAGAAAACCCAAAAAAAAATTTTCGCATCGAAACAAAGCTTCCTCTATGAGGAAGCAATATGAGTTTACTCTTTTCTACATCCTTCTTTCTCTCAAATTTGTCTATGAAGATTAAAAGCTTCTCGTACCGTGCGGGCCATCTGATTGGTCCATGTTGCGCTATCCAACGGCCGGGAAAACGTGTATTTAAAAAATTTGTAACGCCTCGGTATGTATGCGGTGGTGCCCCGTCTTGCTGGAAATACATGACTGTTCTTTGCAACAGAGGAATATCTTCCAGAAGACCTGGTAGCCATTGTGTTAAAAAATCGGCGTAATTTCTTCCCTATAAAAGAAACATTTTTAGTACATATTGATATTTATTGCAAACTGATTAGAATACTTTTAATATTTTTACCGTTAAAATATCTGGTAGAAGAGTAGGACCGATAACTCTGTCTCCCAAAATACCTGCCCAGAAGTTTAGCTTCCATCTATGTTGGAAGCTACGCGTGTGGGTCACGCGTGGATTTATAACATCATAATGTTCGTTGTGAAAATTAAATAGACCAGTGCGCGTAAATAATGATTCGTCGGTCCACATAATATTAGCCAGAAAGTTTTCATCTGCTTCATTATTTTGTAGAAGCCAGCGACAGAAATTCACTCTAGCATGGTGATCTCTGGCATTTAATTCCTGTACTTTTATACGATGGAACGGGTACAACAATTCACTTTTTAGTACTCTGTGAACCATTACGTGATTAATGCCTAAGTCCTGGTCTACAACCTTGCTTTAAGGGTATTTAAGCTCTAAGCCGTAAGCGTTAAGTGACGTCATTTCCGTCTTTAAGACATTTCCGAACAGTATTTAAGCTTTAGTCGTTAGATCTAAGCGAATTGCCCAAAACTCAATTCTTACAACCTAGAGCATAAAGGTTAAAGCCGACATACCGTTCGTGTCAGAGAAAATACACCGTCGCTCGTGGATATAACCTCGATCGCTGATATAAACTTCCGATAATCTTGTTTAATAATAAGTGAGTGACCGTAGTAACAATCGGCAATGGAAGACATAGAGGAAGAAACAATTATTAATGATGAAATCCTCATTGCTTTTGTGAGAGAAAACCCGGTATTATATGACAAAAAACACAAGGATTATAAAAACCAGGAGGTGAAGAAAGACGCTTGGAATGTGATACGAAAGACGTCTGCAATATTATCATCAGGTAATGTTTATGGACGTGCTCAAAAGTACGGTTTGTACG
>NW_011957249.1:0-1386 GCF_000949405.1 Vollenhovia emeryi | reverse complement strand
AAACCTTAGGCGACTACAGCGATTTATATATGAAGATAGATGTCTTGTTATTAGCCGACATTTTTGAAAATTTTCGCGATAGTAGCATCAACAGTTATGGATTGGATCCCGCGTATTATTATACTTTACCTGGTTTCACGTGGGACGCCATGCTGAAACACACGCGCGTAAATTTCGAGCTGCTCACAGACATCGACATGGTCATGTTTGTGGAACGCGGTATACGCGGTGGTTTGAGCCAGTGCTCGAACAGGTACGTTCGAGCCAATAACAAGTACATGCAATCTTACGATCCATCGAAACCATCCTCGTACCTGATGTACTTTGATGTTAATAATTTGTATGGTTGGGCGATGTGTCAACCACTACCATACGCAAATTTTCGATGGATCAAAGATATTACGAATTTCGACGCGAGCGCAATCGCTGCGGACTCATCGACAGGTTACATTCTCGAGGTCGATCTCGAGTATCCGCAACATCTTCACGACGCGCACATTGACCTACCGTTCTGTCCAACGCGCGATAAACCACCCGGCAAGCGGCAGGATAAACTTCTCGCGACAGTGTATGATAAGAAGCGTTACGTCATACACTATCGCAACCTGCAACAGTGCACGCGTCATGGGCTTCGCATGACAAAGATACACCGTGTGTTGGAGTTTTCGCAATCTCCATGGCTCCGCGATTACATCGAGCTTAATACTCAGTTTAGAACACGTGCGACAAACGATTTCGAAAAAAATTTATACAAATTAATGAACAACGCGGTATTTGGCAAAACAATGGAAAATGTACGGAATCATGTCGACGTTAAACTTCTAACAAAGTGGGATGGTCGTTACGGTGCGGAGGCGATGATTTCGAAACCAAATTTTCATAGTCGCAGCATCTTTTCAGAAAATTTAATCGCCGTGGAATTGCGAAAACTCGAAGTGAAATTCAACAAGCCAATCTACGTGGGTATGTGCATCCTCGACATATCCAAGATCTGCTTGTATGAATTTCACCATGAATACATGCTGCCCCTGTACAGTGACAAGTGTAGAATCATGTATACTGATACCGACAGTCTCATATACCACGTCAAGGGCGAGGATGTATATGAAACTGTGAAACGCGATATACACAGATTCGACACAAGCGATTATCCGGTTGACAACGCGTATGGCATACCGCTGTAAATAAGAAAGTGCCCGGTCTAATGAAGGACGAAAACAATGGCGCGATCATGATGGAATTCGTGGGACTCAGAGCGAAAATGTATGCGTTGCGAGTCGATGGTAAGAAGGATACGAAGAAGGCGAAAGGTGTCAAAAGTAATATAGTAGCGCGAACAATATCTTTTGATGATTACACACATTGTCTGCGAGACGAGATTGAGAT
>NW_011957248.1:0-1385 GCF_000949405.1 Vollenhovia emeryi | reverse complement strand
TAATGTCAGGCAACAGGCAATAGGAATAGGGAATAGAATTTTGACGCGTTGGATTCGTCAGAAATTTTCTTCCAACCAATCCAACGCGTCAGAAATTCTATTCCCTGTTCCTATTGCCTGTTGCCTGGCATTATGTGATAGGCTTAAGCGACCTACCCCCACCACCGAATCAGGAGACCTGCGTACATACAGACCGTGATCCTCCCTAGTGGGCTGCGTTCAGAAACATCACCCGAATATCCCAGTGTATCATTTTATCCTTGTTTAACGTACGGTGAACAACAAGGATAGAATGATACTCTGAGATACTCGCGTGGTGTTTCTGAACGCAGCCATGGAAAGTTTCCGTCCAACCGCCAGCGCGGCTATTTTGTTTTTCTCTGTGATAACGTGAGCCCGTACGGACGTGTCTTTCGTACTTCCGTAATTTTTCAAGTTATTGCAAGGAGTTTTCAGAAATAGATTAAGGATTCAAGGAATTATTTTCGTTTATCCAATATCTGAGGTAAGTAATTTTTCATAACAATTAATTAACCTTTTTCGGTTTTAATAATAGACTCGAATTATTTGATACTGGCTTTTCATTCTCAATCAGATCTCGACTTTCTTCAAAAAACTTTTTAAATATAATTCATTGTTTGAGGGGGACTGTGACTGCTCATCTGCTTCCCAGTGAGAAATGATTCGTCGATCGACGTCGAAATGATGTCGAATCGACGTCAATTTGAGGGTGTCGATGTCGATTCGACGTCGATTCGACATCATTTCGACGTCGATTCGACGAATCATTTCTCACTGGGTTAGAAACGTATTAATTTTAATATCAGATTCCACAGAATACAATAGTTTAATTTTTAATCTATATTGCCAATGCATCATTATAAATTCTCAATTAATAATGATTTAATGGTTAAATAAAAAACAAACTCAATTTAACAAATAAGTTTGTTTAATTTGTATGTATTTTCAACCGTTTTATACTTTATACCATTTTATTTTTAATCCGCAGATCACATTACTGAGATAACTACAACGGACGAAGTTTATATACATATAAAGTTTGTTGCAGATATCCGAAAGATTTCTAATATTATTTTTTTCATTTACTTGCAACTTGTCTTTTTTGGTTTAGGCTTTTCTATTTTAGACTTTACTTTTTTATTGTTCTTTTTTATCTTGTTTATTTATTTTGTTCATATTTTATTTCATCGATATTGTTGCGTACGTAAAATATAATAAAATCAGTCGTGCACGACATGCGCAATAACATCTCGCGAGCACGTTAGACACCCACAAAAAACTCGTCTAGAGGAACACAAAGAATCAGTGGACACCTTGGTGTCTCGCGGCAGCATCACAGGAGCGACGGCTTGACCACCCCGATA
>NW_011957247.1:0-1385 GCF_000949405.1 Vollenhovia emeryi | reverse complement strand
TCAACATCCATCGACAGCTTGTGGAAACCTATGGACCGGAGGTAATGTTTCGTCAACCTGTTACCAAGTGGTTCCGAATGTTTAAGGAAGGCCGAACTGACATCTTCGACGAAGAAAGGAGTGCGAGACTCGTCTGTCATTTCAGACGAGACATTACCTCCGGTCCATAGGTTTCCACAAGCTGTCGATGGATGTTGACCGCGGATTCATGACGCAAAGTGAGGAAGCGGATGACTGCGCGAATCTCACACCGTCGGTAGGTGGAGCAAACGGCCGACGAACTCGTTGACGGTTTTGGTTGTTGTGACGACATTTCGCAACGTTCTGAAGGGCCGGACCGCTTGTTTTGTCCGTTAGGAATTGCCCTACACGCCAGGTGTGCCAACTTTGAAAAAACAAATTCCCTACGTCCTACAGAGCCCTTGTAACCTTACTTTCTGGACATACCTCGTAGCATTCTCAATTAACGTGGCTTCTAGAGCACTAGAAAAACCAACGGAGGCACACTGGCGATTGGTAAAGCGTATTATGCGTTATGTGAAAGGTACTACCGATTTGGGTTTACATTGAGTTTACATTATAAAACGAGCAGAAAACTTAAATGTTTCAGCGATGCGGATTTTGCGGGTGACAAAGTCACGAGAAAATCAACGAGCAGAATATTATGTAAGCTAGCGAGTGCTGCCATAACGTGGCAGAGCAAAGAGCAACAATTTGTTACACAGTCAACTACAGAAGCAGAATATGTGAGCGCAGCCACTGCGGTAAAAGAAATCGTATGGCTAAATCAACTACTAGGTGAAATCGATATTAATAATGAGAATAAAGTACTATGTATAGATAATGTAAGCGCGATAAAACTTGTACTGTTCGCGATTCTCGTTCGGAGAGCTCGCTGGACCGCTGCGGTTGGAACAGGGCTGAGAGGACTTTGCTGTGAGAGGCTCTGGGAACGGGGGTGGCAAATCACGTGATCGTAACTCAGTTCGTTTTGAGTAAAATACCGTGTGGTCCGTTTAATAAAGTAAAAATGCTTACAGTTGAGCAGTCTATGAATTCACGGGAATGAGAAGTCTTTAGTCACTTGCACGGGTCGATAGTATTTATCGATAACCGGCCTCGTGAATGTCGATGCCCGTGAGCCGTGTCCACGCGGCGCCGGCGTGCGCGATGCGCGGTGAGCTTGAGCCGCCGGTGATGCTGTAGCCCGAGCTGTCCGGGTTGAGTCGCACTGCTGAGTTCACTACGTGTCCGCACTGAGTCTGTTCTTTGATGAGAAAAGTCCATGAGAGCACACTAAGATCTTAAGCACTACAAGACACTTGTACGTTGTACGGTTGCCATGAGCCAAAAGCGCCGGTAACGAGCGTGAAGAAGCGCCGTCG
>NW_011957246.1:0-1385 GCF_000949405.1 Vollenhovia emeryi | reverse complement strand
AATCAGCCGGATTAGAAGTTCCAGGAATGTATCTCCAGTGAGCGGCTGGAGTGAGTTCTTGAATTTGAGCCACCCTGCTCCTGACGAAATCCTTCCAGCGTGATGCATGAGATCTGATCCACGAGAGTGTCACTAGAGAGTCCGTCCACATATGCGTTGCCGTTACGTCCATGTTCAAAGTGGCTTCGACGTATTGCAAGAGTCGAGAGAGCAGTAGAGCGGCTGTGAGTTCAAGTCGCGGGATTGAGAGCCGCTTGAGGGGTGCTACCTTAGTCTTGGAGCACACAAGTGAGAACGTGGCGCCGTTTGAGTCGTGAACGGATATGTATACGGCTGCAGCCATTGCCAATTGAGAGGCATCAGGGAATCCATGAAGTTCCACTTGCGAGTCGCTCCACGTATTGAGCCACCGAGGTATTGAGAGCCTGGCCAGGCTTGTGAGTTCTTCTCTGATGCAGAGCCACCGGGTTGAGAGCTGGGATGGCAGTGGGTCATCCCATTGGAGCTTGTTCTGCCACAGCTCCTGCAAGAGAATGTTGGCCTTGATCACGACAGGTGATGCAAAGCCAAGTGGATCGAATATCTGAGCCACTTCAGATAAGACGAGGCGTTTTGTGATTCTGCCTTCCGTGCGTGAGCTTCGTGTTGAGAATGTAAAGGTATCTTGTTGAGGGAGCCATTGTAGTCCGAGTATCTTGGTTGCGCAGTCGTCGAATGTGATTGATAAGCCTTGGTCTTCGCTGTCGATGACAGTCTTGAGTATGTCGAGATGAGTTGCATGCCATTTTGATAGTGGGAAGCCGCCCGCCATGCAGAGGCCCCTTAGTTGTTGTGCGACCTCCTGCAATTGTTGAATCGTATCAGCACCACCAAATATATCAGTGACATACCTGCCGTGAGTGATCACCGGCACAGCCAGTGGGAAACTATGTCCTTCGTCTTCTGTTAATTGTAGCAAGGTCCGTACGGCTGAGAATGGTACGACCTTCTTCCCGTAAGTGCCCGTTGTTGAATGATATGGCACCTCATTGAGCTGATTGTCCATCCAGAGTATCCGCTGTAACTCCCAGTCATCCTTGTGAATCTGAATCGGTCTGTCCATTTTGGTGATGTCCGTAGCGAAAATGTGACGATGTCTACGTATCCTAGGTAGAACATCCAAGATGTTCAGATGTAGCTTTGCTCCAGTGTACATGAGGTAGTTGACCGGGTAGCCTGATGTGGATGCGCTAGAGCCATTGAAAACCACCCGCAGTTTCGTTGTAATACTGGCCGGCTTGAGACCACCGTGATGTGTCAGTTGAAAGTGTGAGCGATGACTGGAGATGAATGATGCCTTCGTAATGTGGTTGAGTGTCTCGTAATCAATCATGAATTGTTGATGG
>NW_011957245.1:0-1385 GCF_000949405.1 Vollenhovia emeryi | reverse complement strand
TATTTAATTAACACCCTGTATACATTATAATATCTATTATATATGTATATGCTTTACACTTTCGCGATATTGCATGTATACAGGGTGAGTCACAACATTTGTGACAACGCTCGTGAGAAGGTAGAACGGATCGAGATGAACAGAAAAGTTCTGTATCATTTGCAATTTTCGCAATACGAGAAATCGTCGACTTTGTAACGAAGCGCCTACTCTTCCCCGGTACTGAATTCCGGACAGGACTCCGGCGGGTATCACTTATTACGCGAATAAATGCGGAACTTAGTCGGACGCGCGGTTCCGACTAACGGTTGGAAGAGTGAGCGTTCTTTCGGTCGATTTTGACGTGCTGTGTGTCGGTTTAGATAAATCCTCCGTTCCTCTGATTTGCCGAATATGCTCAGCTCCAGGGCCGTCGAGAGGAAAGGAGGAAAAGATCGTACTTACTGGTAGTGAGGTAATCGCTTGGGAGGATCGGAAATAAATCGGACAGGTGTTTTAAAGGCAGAGAACGATAGGAGCGTGTTTTATTCAAGGATTGATACACGGAATCGAGGTAATTACAATGGGTCCGCCCTGTGATCAAAATATAAAAGAAAACGGAATGGATTAGTATTACAATGAGTCCGCCCTGTGATTAAATACAAAGAAAACAGGATATGTTTAGACGGATTACATTACGGTACAGGAGTACGCGGCCGGATCGGAATACGGAGTACAAAAGATAATGTGGCCGGTCGGATTAATCAGGAGTACAAATCGCCGTTCGGATTTAAGAATACCGGAATCCGATTAGAATTTTCCGGAGTTGTAATAAAGGTGTACTGGAAATACACAACAATCTGGGTTTTATAATACGGCACGGAAAAGACGGTATTAGATCGGAATACGGAAAATAATGCGCACTGGAAACGGATAATATATATGATTATTAATGCTATGGATAGAATACGGTATATAACGGATACGGAAAGTTTACTGGCGGCAAACAGGAAGGATGTCTCTATGGAATCCTCTGGTCGGTAAAAGGAGAACAGTGACGGAATTAATTCTACGGAAGCCTACGCGCAAATTAGAATTAATTCCCACCCGAATATTCCCCCCTGAGCTCTACACCGGTCGGGAATCAGGAAAAGGAATCTGGTCAGGACAGGATCACACCCGAGCGGCGCCTCGTGATGCGTGAATTTTCCAGTAGTGATTGTACACCGAGGAGCACCCCGTTAGGTGTACGCTACTGCGGAATCACTCCGTCCCCGCGAGACACGGCGGTACCCGTCATCACGGGGGGAACGGAGCCAGGACGGATACAGGAGACCGGTACGGGGAATTTGTAGCATGTGTACGCCGAGGAGCACCCCGTTAGGCGTACGCTACTGCGGGACGGG
>NW_011957244.1:0-1385 GCF_000949405.1 Vollenhovia emeryi | reverse complement strand
TATTTAAAAATTAGCGATGCGGATTCGCTAATTTTTAAATAATTACAACTACTTTGTGAGGCGTGACTCGAAAAAATGGTTCGGGACTCTTCGACTCAGTTTTTCATGAGAAATATCACTATATAAATGGTGGGCGCGAATTAGAATACACCCTGTATACCATATGTATACTCCCGAGTAGAAATGAAATCATGCATGCCTTGTGTATGACGTCAGAGTCCGATAGGGAGGAAGTAAGGAATGCCCTAATAAGGAATCCCTGACATGTGCCTGCTCCGGTACGCCTGATTTCTTCATATAATTTGATAAACGTTAACCTAAATATACAGGGTGTCGGATTCGTTTTGGACCACTCCAAAGATTATAGTAGATTGGGTCAAACTGAGAAGAAAAGTTATATACCATTTTGCAAAATCCGTAATTATTATCGTTTAATTAAGAAAAACGTCTGAGCCAATAAGTGCACGGAGGAGCTGAAGGCCGGACTCGGCAGACATGCAAAATGGTGTATTATTCTCCTACTACCAGAAAAACGGCGCGGTGTCATATGTCGCGCGTTTGCTCGCTGCGCGCCGTTCGCCCGCTTACCGCTCCCCGCTCGCCCCCGTCACTCATCGATCGATGCGTGACTCCACCTCTCGCTATCGGATCTTGAGAGATGTCAACAGATACACCATTTTGCATGTCTGCCGAGTTCGGCCTTCCGCTCCTCCGTGCACTTATTGGCTCAGACGTTTTTCTTAATTACGCGATAATAATTACGGATTTTGTAAAATGGTATATAACTGTTCTTCTCAGTTTGACCCAATCTACTATAATCTTTGGGGTGGTCCAAATCGAATCCGACACCCTGTATAGCACTAGTACCACTCAATGCCGCGGCGTGGCGACCGCGCGTTAGTCTTTCTCGTAAGTAAAAATCATTCCGTATTAGTATAAGAGGCGAGCCGATATGATGCAACAGCGAGTTGTCTGGATCATGAATAATCTTCAATAACCTGAATATACTTTTGATGACTTCCAGAAAGTAGACGTTCAATGGACATCCACTGAATGTTCATGTGTTATCTGGGTGCGTGACCTAAAAATGCTCCAAGAAAATTCTATGAAATGTCTAATAGTCGTTTTATACGTTCGAGGCATATTTATAGAATGTACCAACGGAGCACTTCAAAAGTTCTACAAACATCTCTAGAATTTTCATCTGAATGTGCTACGAATGTACACGAATGTACTGCAAATATCCCAGTAATGTGCTGTAGATATTTCTATGAATGGTCCTGGAATATACTGCAAATATCCCAGTAATGTGCTGTAGATATTTCTATGAATGTTCCTGGAATATACTGCAAATATTCCAGTAATGTGCTGTAGATATTTCTATG
>NW_011957243.1:0-1385 GCF_000949405.1 Vollenhovia emeryi | reverse complement strand
GTAACGATGCACCCCGGAGCCGCATCGTTCCCCGGCTAAGACCGCCGGATGCCGCCGATCAAACAATCCGGCGAAGGGCGGGCGTTTCGCGCCCGCCGCCTAATCACCCACACCGGCCGTGCGACGAGCCGCGAACGCTCGCCGAGCCGACACGCGCCGAAACCCCGCGGAAACGGCCGAAGCCGTCCACCCGGCGTACTCCGTACCGCGCCAAGGGGCGCAAGCGCGCCACCCCGCCACGCGCCGCCGATTTCAGCGCCGCCAAAATCGGCAACAATAATATAAAAGGGCGAACGAACGCCGAAACGACAGATTCCGCCGCCGACCAGCCGAAAAGCTCGAAGGCAATCCGAAACCGAATCCTCCCGCTGTTCCTACGACCGAGCCGTTGGGGTTGAGCGTACTCCGCCTCCATCGGGGCCTCCCGATCAGAGTCGTTTGGAACAGGTTCCATATCAACCGACCGCCCGGATACAAAGGGGGTGAGGTGTTCCTCGCCTCCAGCAGGACTTACTGCTGTCCGGACGGCCGGTCTCCGTCTCTCTCTTTCGAGTCAGGGGCAAGGGGGGTAGAGCGTGCTCTGCCTCCGCCAGGTTCTTGCCGGCACCCCGCTCGATCTTCCGCGGTCCAACGTATAACGACCAGCCCGGAATCTCCGCGTCGAAACCGAACGCATCCGCGCCCGCCGCGTTTGCCTGCCGGCCCGCGCCGGCGCACCGCGCCGTCGACACCGAACGCGATCCGCGCACCGTCGCGCCCGTCCCGTCACGTGGCGACACCACGCGCGCGTCCCGAGCCGGCGCGCCCGGCCGCGCTTGTATATATCACCGTACATACGTGCGAAATACCGCTGTAAATATCATAACTGTAAATACGTCATACCATGCCGCTGTAAAATACCGCTGTAAATATCCCGCTGTAAATTTGTATATCTCGTAATAAACTCATCGTGCCAAGAACTCTCCGTGTCTCGATCCGTTCGCGAACCTGGCCCCGACGAGCTAGTCCGTGCTCGCGAAAAACAACCGAAAGAAGGATCATTTTAACGTTCGAGTTGATGCGTATGCGACATGAAACAGCGAATATAACGACATTATCAAACAAAGTCATCGTTTCAAAAGAGTCGAATGGATCGAAATCGACACAAGTAAAATCGAAGCAAAGCATCCGCTTGTGGCATCGTCGGTTGACACATTTGAATTACGCTGATATTAGGCGTTTGTCTACTTTGGTCGATGGAATGGGTGCCATGAACAACGATGCTGAAGTTGTTTGCGAGCCGTGTGTTTTTGGAAAACAATCTCGAAAAGCATTTAACGGTTCAGGCGGAGCACGATCGAGTCGTGTATTGGAGCTTGTGCATAGCGACGTGTGTGGACCCGTAA
>NW_011957242.1:0-1385 GCF_000949405.1 Vollenhovia emeryi | reverse complement strand
TTTTGTTCTGTGCAATTTGATGTCCTGTAGAATTTCAGAGTTAGTATAGGAATTCTTAATTAAAAATCCTAAGTGGTCAATAGCATTAATTGAGCAGTGTTCGGCCACAAAAGTTGCAAGCTTCAGCTCTAACATTTTTCTTCTCTCGCTGATTGATTGTTTTGCAAAGAGTGTGATTTTTGGAGTTGCAGCAATTTCGATATGCTCCTTTATCAAATTTTTATGCTTTTTTGACTCCGCGTGGATTTGAAGATCTTTTTTATGCGCTTTGATCTCATTTTTGCAGTATTTGCAAATTGCCTTTGTCGAATCCGCTGGTGAAGCACATAACCAATCTATATATGATAAATATATTAAAATAGCTAAATATAGAAATCATTAATTAAAACAAATACAGTACGATCGCGAGAAGGACCATTTTGTTAATGCCGACAAAACTAGTATCACAAAAAATTGCCGATAGAAACAGTGGCAACAAGAAAGAGACGATTTTATAGGCATCATTGCGACTATTTAACGATCAGCATCATGTACATACATACGGGAACAGAAATACTTTTTGAACTTTCTCACACGAAGTTGCATCCATTCTCAGTACGCATACGAATATAGAGACAGAATATTTATGTTCTGTCTCTACATATTCGTATGCGTACCGAGAAAGGGTACAACTTCGTGTGAGAAGGCATTTCTGTCTCCATGTGTACATTGCATGAGTAATGTGTGCGTGAGCATGAGAAAACATGAGTAACAACGATAAATTAATGTACCTGCAAATTGCTTGTCTCGTTCCCATTCCTTTCGATATTTTTGAATATAACTTTTCTTATCTTTTGGATTCTTCGGCATGTTATGGCTTTACACGATATACATCAAAATGACAGTTATCACGTATTGTCAACTGTTTTTTAATTTACCGCCTGTAGCTCTCAGGCTGGATTCACATGGAGCGTAAAGCCTAGTGCAGACTGCACGCAGCAAGCGGCAAGCGTCGAGCAGCAGCCAATCAACGAAGAGATATTTTCTACGCCACTCTGACGCTTCCGAAAGATCTCTTCGTTGATTGGCTGCTGCTCGATGCTTGCCGCTTGCTGCGTGCAGTCTGCACTAGGCTTAACTTGCGTAAGCGTAACCTGCGTATCACCAATCACAGAACTATTTCAACGGAATTATTGAAACGGTTCTATCAGAATGACCCTGTGATTGGTGATACGCAGGTTACGCTACGCAAGTTACGCTCCATGTGAATCCAGCCTAAGCAACGAAAACAAACCTATACATATATTTGTTAAATTCCCCCAAAATTTCCTCTAAAAATTCTTCCCCCTAAATCTTCCCCTAAAAGGCCAAAAAACCCCTAAATCTGGGGGAAAAACCCCCTATCC
>NW_011957241.1:0-1384 GCF_000949405.1 Vollenhovia emeryi | reverse complement strand
GCCCGTTGATCGAGTCCCCCGAATCGAAACATTGTAAATTGATGGATGTATCGTATGAGTTGGAAGCACCACCGATAACCTCTATACCGTTGATAACCTCTACACCACGTGCGACGACCATGCGTCCAATGGGGTGACTCTTGGGTCTGAGGATGTTTTCGAAACCACTGGGGATTCGCTCCCGTCAGCCGTTCAACGCGAGATACAAACGGAAGAGGGTCAAGCAGCGTTGCAGATGCATCTGGGCCCGCTGAGCCAAAAATATATCGAGGCAGTTCTACGCGGACCACCTATCAAAAAGAGTGGTTTAAGGAGCAACATAGATTTCGTATACTTTTACTGTTCATCTCAACAAGGATGGAATGAGGCTCGGCAGTAAACGGTTCGATGTAGACAGCAACGATAATATAATTCTCGACGGTGTGCGATACAAAGGTACGCCTGGTCTTTACGAGCTGATTTTCAAGAGACTTCCCGACGATGAAGTGTACACGAAGGATGATCTAAACAAGTACAAGAGCATACTTTTGGCGACGAATGCGCACAGGCGCAATTACAGCGCGCAAGGTCAGAAAATTGGTACCAGAGGACACAAGTACAACCACATAATCGCACCGTTAATGCTGGACGAAGGAATGAAGACTCGGTCCAGGACAAATCTGGAAAAGGATTACCTCACTCTATGGCACTAAACGACAATGCGATCGATTACGTGCACTGAGACGATCCCAATGAGCTTGTGGATCGCCTACGATTGCTCGATGCCTCGCGCCGAGCCGGCCACAACGCTCACGACAACGAGATGCTATCGATTATCGAGGAACTTCGCGAAGCTGGTTTTATTATAAATTAACTCGCGTATCATCGAAATGAATCAGTCGATTGGTGCCGCTCGCGTTGATAAAATGCCTATCGACAAATTTAGACTATCCGAAGGGAGAAGAGGTACAACCGATAACATTTCATACAATCGCTGGAGCGGATTGATGAGAAGTTACGTGCATCATAACGCTCTGTCGCGCTGCTACGGATTTCGATGCAAGATCATGCAAGATTCGTCGTGTAGCGCAACCTGAGGCTGATACCGACGCTGTAAACAAACTGTACGTGGAACAGTGCGTTGTAACGTTGAGGAAAGAGTCTGATGAGAAGCTGATTGCGTTGGAGAAGAACCTGCATGCTTTACAGATCGCTGTAAACGAGCTCTGGCATGCAAATATCACTAGATTAGAAACGGTTAACGAGCGGCTATCGGATAACGATGAACTACAAAAACGGATATGAATGGCTATTGGATGACGACTGCAATCAGAAATAAACGGGTAGGGAACACAAGTCTGTATTTCTGAAACAGGTCTGTATTTCGGAAACAGGTCTATAATTT
>NW_011957240.1:0-1384 GCF_000949405.1 Vollenhovia emeryi | reverse complement strand
TTCGGTACAATTCGAGTATCTCCATCCTTTAAAAATTCGTTTCGTGCCTCTGGACTCACCGTTTGTGTGAGTTCGATGCGATTCGTTTCTTTTCCAAAGATTCACCCTGAACCTACCAACTAGCAAATTATTAACAAACAGAAAGTCTAGCCAACCTCCCTAACTCGATATATTTAGTAGACTCACGGATCCACTCAAACCAGGAGAAAGTCGAGAGCCGTATTCAAACGTTTAAGGAACCTGAGGAATCGGCATGCGCGTCGGTTAGCCGCTCTAAATAATATTTCTCAGGATGATCACTCCTCTTCTCCCACTTTTCCCCCCTTCTTCCATCATAATAAGAAACCACCAATAAATCCCTCACACTCATACACACATATACATACACAACCATACCCGCGTAATGTAAAATCTGACAATACAAAGATGTAATCTACTTATATTTTATTCTATAATTCTAAATGTAACGATTAGTTAATGTAATGTCTTAGTAAAAGTAAAACTATCTGTCCTAATGTTTAGTCAAAATTACCCTTTTTATTTTATTAAAATTCTAATGTTTAGTTAAATTTATCTTTTTTTTTATTGTGTAATGTCTAGATATAGACAAACCTTAAATATAATACTATGTTAAACCTATCTCTTTCTATTTTATTTTATTTCTAAAGACCTCACCCCCCTTCGTTCCCCTTTGAGAGTGCACAAGGTCCGTCCCAGGGTAATAGGGATTAATTTCCTTGACCCAAAACTAGGACCTGCGATCGCACCGCTCTTGAAAAGAGTCAGAGTGTCTTTTCGGGACATTGTCCTTTTCAGAGCCTTTGAAAAGTGCGTTCGGCTCGCTTCCACGCTCCTCCGAGCGTGTTAGCGAGACATTTAAAATTGCTAGTTGCGTCATTCCATACCTCCTCGTCTGAAAGCCCTATCCGTCGGCTCCCGTTAACCTCTATTTTCCTTCCCGAAACTTATTCCAAGAGGTTTTGACGTAACAATACAGTACTTTAAAGTAACCCTTGCATTATTGGCATATACCAGGTTGCCGGTCGGATTTTGCACATCATATGGCCCTGAAAAGTGCCGTTTGTGTGTATGTGTGTGTTTAGAATGACTCATTTTTGGGGTGCTTGATTAAAGTGAGTCCTCTTGCCTCTCACTTGTGTGTGTGTGTTTAAATTTGAAAAACGCGTGTTTCCTCCGCATTGTTGAATTACTGCTTGCAGCGGATTCCTCATGTTAATGCAAGCCCTAATTTCTTCCTGTGGAATGACATTCCCACATTCCACAGGAATTAGGGCTTGCATTAACATGAGGAATCGGCTGCAAGCAGTAATTCAACAATGCGGAGGAAACACGCGTTTTTCAAATTTAAACACACACACACAAG
>NW_011957239.1:0-1384 GCF_000949405.1 Vollenhovia emeryi | reverse complement strand
ATAATTTTATTACGTTGTCGGCTAGCTTTTGACAAGATTGTCAAAACGTACATTGTTCTCTTCTAAATTATTACAGAATAAATTACATATTTATCTACTAATATTATTTTACTATCCTGATTTGCCCGTCCTTCAGGGCCGGCGGAAGAGGTGGGTACGGTGGGTAGTACTACCCACATGGAATATCTGTAGGTAGGTAATTACCCACTCGAAAATTTGAGCAAGAAAAATCAGACCGATGGTCGTTTTTTACTTTTATAATATCCGCGCGCGTGTATACGCGCATAAATACATCGATTCGGATCGATCTATCGAGTCGTATCTTTTTTTTTTCGTGTGGAAATCCTTTATGGATACCCGGGCCCCCCTCTGGGAAGGGAGTTTACAAAGTGGCCCGGGTTATGTGGGACTGCCCCCCTAATGGCGATCGGGTGCGGCCGCTGACGTTGCGACCGCTGGGCTTACCGCACTAAAACCACACGGTGGACTGCGCGGTGCTTTACTTGGGGGGCGCCCAGGACTTGGCAGAGCCATTACTTCTGGACGCCCCCCGCACCGGCCCGCCGGTTAACAGGCGGGCCTCTGCGCTCCCTCCCCCCGATGTTGTGGGTGGAGGGAGACTCCCCCCCGTAGGGGGGTCCACTACCCTCTTGGGCGGCAGAAGGGTCCACACCCCCTACCGCCCGCCTCCGTGGAGGCAGGGCCTGACGGGAATCCCAGCCCGCCAGGCCCAGGCCGCCTCCCCCGTTAGTATTGGGGGAGGGCCTTCTCCTCACCGCCTCGGCGGTGTTCCGCCCACTACGAGGGAAGGGAACTTACCCGCAACTTGCGGGTGTCCCCCCCCACCCGTCAGGGCGGTGGTGTGGGCGGCGGAGTAGGGAGCGGGGCGGGAGCGGGAGCACGGGCGAGTAATGCCCTCGTCCGGCTCCGCGTCATAGGAGGGGAGGCCGGGGGAGAATGCGTCTCCCCGCCGGCCCACTCCCCGTCCGACTCTGCTCCCACCCCACCCCCCGCGGCAGGTCGGGCAGACCGAGCCCGGGGAAGTCTTCCCCGAGCCCGGCGCCGCCGCCGCCGCTGTTGTTGCGGGCGGGGAAGAGGGACTTCTCCCCTCCTCACCCGCTCCGCTGCCTCCTTCTGCGAGATGACTTTCTCGCAGAAGGAGGCAAACGCATGCCAGGACCTCTCCTCTTCCAGGATGGCGGTTATCACCGCCGGAAGGGAGAGGTCCTGCCCCAGTATGCGGACGAGAGACTCTCGTCCGCCCATGCTGGACACCAGCGTTTGCTGGGCGGTGTCATCTCCGGCCGGGCAATGATGGCAGCCGGAGTTCTGCTCCCTTCCGATACGACGCAGGTAGTGACCAAAGCATCCATGCCCCGTCAGC
>NW_011957238.1:0-1384 GCF_000949405.1 Vollenhovia emeryi | reverse complement strand
TTCAGCGACGATCATTGCCTGTTGTCGGCTTCCGCGGATCAGACGGCACGTATCTGGGATGTTCACAATCAGATCGTGCAGCACATCGAGGTAAGTGACCACGCGGGACCAAAACCTTGAATAAATGTCAATATAGGAAAATTCACGTTATAAATTTGAAATAAATTTATTACAGATGCTGCCGCATCCTTCGTATGTTTATTGCGCCAAGTACGGTCCCGACAATGCGACGATCATAGCAACTGGATGTTACGATCGAGTAGTTCGCATCTGGGCGAACGACAGGAGGTCAAGGAAGCGAGAACTGAATCAGGAATTAGAAGGTCACGAGGGTTTCGTCAATTCCATGGTCTTTCAGAAGAATGGTAATTTGATTACCGCCGACAGCGTAGGACTGATAATCCTTTGGACGTTCCGCAGAGATAATAGGATGCCGTCAAAGAGGATGGGATGCATCTCAAGGAAGATAAAAATTCGCGAGATCGAAGGTGTCATTATCAACACGATCGTTCTGCATCCCCTCGAATCCAGGCTCCTTGTGCATTCGAGAGACAACGGCCTGCGAATGCTGGACCTTGCGACCGGAGTGGTGTTACAAAAGTATAAACGATTGAACAATCAAAGGCACGTTGGACGAATACTATGCATTCTTCGTACTCGCGTTTTCAAGCATCGCGACTAACTTTCTTTATATATCCTGTACAACATACGAGGACAATTTAGCATTATCGAATCTCTTTTCTTTCTCTGTCACGCTCTGCCTACTTTCCTTAACTTCTTGGTATTTTTTGGCATATTAATTTCTTTCTTTCATCTTATTCATCTCCCCAGGTAGCCAGTATATTCAAGCAATGTATGGAAATAAAATGCCAGCAACTGATGCCAGCTTCCTAGCTCTTCGCTAGAAATATGAATTCAATGTTTGAGTGACTTAAGTACAGCTAGCATAATGTTAATATATTGTCGTAGTTGAGTGCACAGCTAGAGAGAGAACACATTGAATGGGCATACTGTTAACAAAGAGTTAGCATACGTTATTTTCAATTTTCTAACAGATATAAACATGGTATATCTATTACATCTGGTCAAGCACTTAATGGTAGCATAATGTGAGATCATGCAAATGTATTATTTCCGACATCAAATGCTAGCAAACAACAGCACAATAGACGACATAAATGCATAGCAAGATGCTAGCATTTTTGTGCAATACAAAAGCAACTTGTGCACACTGGCTATCTGGGTCTTTTCATTTTTACTTCATCTTCTTTCAACATATGCTCCAATGTTATTTTAATTTAAATTCATTGTTCACTGTATAACCCAGTATTTCCTGTTCTCTCTCTCTCTCTCTCTCTCTCTCTCTCTCTCCCTCCCCCCCCCC
>NW_011957237.1:0-1384 GCF_000949405.1 Vollenhovia emeryi | reverse complement strand
AACGCTTCGAAGCTTCGAAAGACTTCGAAGGAACGAAGGAATCTTCCAAGGAACAAAGGATCGAAGGATCGAAGCTTCGAAGGATTTCGAAGGAACGAAGGAATCTTCGAAGCTTCGATCCTTCGATCCTTTGTTCCTTGGAAGATTCCTTCGTTTCTTCGAAGTTATCAAACTTCGATCAAAAGTAATAGGCCTACTAAAAAGCAGACTCTCGAAAAGATAAATTTGATATACCTAGCTGACCGTTAAGAAAATGATGTATTTTATTGAAACTCACCTATCCGTTCTTTACACTCTTCTTCTTCTTCTTCTTTACCGTATCTATAACGATCTGCCGATTGCAGAGAACTTTCACGATCGTGCCCGGGTCTCCGTGCGAATATTCGTGTACTCACCATAGACTTCTATAGACGGACCCTTTGTACGAGGGGTAACTGCAGATAATCGCGGTAAGGGGATCACTCGTCTGACTTCGACTCTTTCCGGTGAGATTCGGTAATATTCGGTTCACATTTCCAATACGTGTGCTCACGTCCCCTCCAATCATCCCCTCCAACTTGGAGTGGGGATGATCCGTTCGGCCACGTGCGCGCGCACGCTCGCACACAAGCAACGCGCCGTATATACGTGTGCACACGTATTGGAAATGTGAACCGAATATTACCGAATCTCACCGGAAAGAGTCGATGTCAGATGAGTGCCTCCCGCGCCCCAAATATCAGACCACTCTTGTCCAGCGAATCAACGTCGTGTCGCCCACATAGAACTTATAAACATGGAAGGGGAATAGCATATACTCTCCGTGAGCTGAAACTGAGTCCAACATCTGTGTGACAAGGATAGCATAGAAGATGACTTTGGTCCGTTATGCGCATGCGTTAAATCGTTGCGCATGCGTTATTGTAATCTCGTTTTGGCCGCGCATGCGTTATTGTAATCTCGTTTTGGCCGCGCATGCGTATTTCGAGGAAAAGTCATAGAACGAGAGAGAATTCTAGTTTCTTCTGTCTCACTTCTTGGTTTCACTTGTGTCGATCCGTTTCCCCTTCCATGTTTATAAGTTCTATGGTCGCTCAGCAACGTCGTACCGGGAAGCACGTTGCAACGTGTACAGACGTGCGCACACTGCACGGTCGCTCGCTTGTGTGCGTCTCCCCACCACACGCTGTAGCGTGCTGCCCGGTACCATCCCAGCAAACACAGCTGTATAACATTAATGTAACATATATAAATCCGAATGTAACAGATTATATAACGAGGATGCAAAATGTTGCATTCTCGTTAGTTGTAATTTCCCACTCATAAGAGTAATAAAGGTTATGTATCAGTTATATCATATTTGTTATATATATGTTACAGATTGTTATATAATAGTTATACTTTT
>NW_011957236.1:0-1384 GCF_000949405.1 Vollenhovia emeryi | reverse complement strand
TTAAACCCGATATTTGTCAAGAAACACAGAAGTTAAAGAGACCACAATAAGTGTATATATATATATATATATATATATATATCACGAAAACAAAGCTTCCTCTATGAGGAAGCAATATATTAATAAAATACATTAATTATATAAATTAACAAAAATATATTCTATAATATTATAATCACAATAAAAATGTAATATATTTATTAAATTTTTTTTAAAAATATATATAAATTTTCAAGGAGAGGGGGTAAGATGGCGAGGAGGAAAGACATACAGTGTGAAAGTGGAGTGAAAAAGGGAGTGAAAGGAAAGGTTGGAGAGCAGTAAACGGAAGGAAAAGGAGGTGATGGAAAGAGGAGACGGAGAAGTGGCAGTGGCAATGGAGGAGAGAAGAAATAGTGAAGAATAGGAGAGAAACAGGAGTGGAAAGGAAGATGAGTTGACATGAGTTGGCAGTCTGGACAGAGATGCAAACTTTGGGGCTGAGCACCATTAAAGTGTTACACTCGGTGCTCACACACACAAGCGCAGAGCGCTCTGCGCAGCACACGGACATGGTTGCGCTTGTGTGGTGTGTGTGACACTGAAATATATACTAACTGGAACGCGCGCTAGAAGCCGAGTCGTGCGTCCAGAGAGAGAGCATCGTCGAGTAGCGTCTGTCATTGTCTGGTTTATAGGGTGGTCGAGAGTAGGGACTGTACCTTTCCGTCCCCACTCTCGACCACCCTATAAACTAGACAATGACAGACGCCACTCGACGATGCTCTCTCTCTTTGGACGCACGACTCGGCTCTAGCGCCCGTTCCAGTTAGTATAATATATTTCAGTGGTGTGTGAGCACCGAATGTAACACTTTAATGGTGCTTGGCCCCAAAATTTGCATCTCTGAGTCTGGAGCGAGGAAGACAGAAGTGGTAGGAAAGAATGGAGGAGATCGAGAAATCGATACAGAGAAGAAAGAGGATTGGACGGGAGGTTCAAGAGATCGATAGAAGCAGTGGAGGGGAGTGATGGTGGCGAGAGGAAGAGATCGACGGACGGGAACGAAGGCAATTGGTTGGAGAAGTCGAGAAATCGAAAGGGAAGGAAGAGGAAACAGAAGCAAGGGTGCTGGAAAGACAGAAGGTAAGGAGTATTGAGAGACCGGTAGAAGCGGATAAAACGGAAGGAAAGGAGGTAGGAGAGGATATGAAGAAAGAGGGGAGGAAAGGGGGTACAGCTGAGGATGCACAGGCGATGCACGACGCATGCGGGAATAAGTTCCGTTAAGACGCACGTGCGGGTAGAGTAATGCATGCAAAGAGAAAGAGTAGGTCATATTGACAAGTTGCTCTGCGGATAGCGCACTGATAAAAATGTATTTCCTAGGAGAGAGAGAGAGAGA
>NW_011957235.1:0-1384 GCF_000949405.1 Vollenhovia emeryi | reverse complement strand
AAGGAGATATTCTGCGGCGATTCGCGCGGGTAGGGGGAGGACCGCGACGCTACGCGATCCGCGATGGCGCGGGGAGGACCGCGGCGCTACGCGATCCGCGATGGCGCGGGGAGGTCCGCGGCGCGAGGCAATCCGCGACACATGCATGTAATAGATATCACCGGGAGATATACAAATGATTAGCGCAGACACACATCTGCGCGCATCCATGGCATGAGTCATGAGGTCAAGCGCCTAAACCTGGCTGTTGACAGCGACTTTCTTGTCTAGGTACATGATGTCAGGGAAGTTCCGCGTTTAAACTCACACCTACTGCGTCAGCATGTAATAGATATCACCGAGGATGTCTATGATTAGCACTGATACCACAGCTACACGTATTATTTTCCATGGTATGATCAAGCGCCGAAACCTGGCTGCTGACAGTGACTTTTTTATGATATATAATCCGTCCGGAAGCCCGCTGCACCACAGTAGGAGATTTCATACGAGATTGAGAAGAAAACCATTGTGGACAGTATAAAGTCTGAAAAGACGCTAGCGCGACAATATGGAACGAGAGCAAGATCTGGTAGAACGAGCCGACAGGATTACCACATTAGGTGAATATTTGGGATGGCTGCAACAATGCTACGAGTGTATCGCTGAGCTAGAGGAACACAGCCGTGTCAAGCGTCCGAGGCTATCCATCGGTAACAAACAATCACTGGTGGCTCGAATCGCGCGACTCGAGAGTGTCAAGTGCCGAGTTGAAAGGCGATTCGTACATTTCGGCGGTGGCGGTGTTGGAACTTCTTCGAGAGCGCAACTGTCATGGCGCGAGATCGACACCGCATTCAAAAACCGCGTGCTTACCGGTGCGGTGATTAACGCGGAGTACATTGAACCGCGCAAATTTCTCGAGGACGCTCGCGATATCGTGATCGAGCACGTGCGAGACGCTATCGAACACTATAATTGTGTAAAGGTGAATACCGCGTTCAACGGGGAGTTTGTGGCGGGTGACAAACGCGCAAATAAAAGCATAAACACAAAAAACTGTGAATTGTTTATTACAACGGACCTACAACAGTGGTACGAGTCGCGCGTAATCGGTCCGACTCTAGCTAAACTCGAAGAATTTCAGGAGCGTGATAGCGGGTGGGCGCTGGCGCGTATACACAACGTAACCGTTAACGCGAACAAGTGCAATCCTATGCGCGCAGGATGTCCTATAGACATGCCAGAAGTGGTAAAACGAAAGAAAGCGGTGATCAACGTACTATCAAAGGACAATGCGTGTTTCGCGTGGTCGGTGGTCGCTGCTCTCTATCCGGTTGAAAGAAACGCGGAGCGCAAATCGTCGTATTCATATTACGGCGACGTGCTAAACCTGCGAGACGTT
>NW_011957234.1:0-1383 GCF_000949405.1 Vollenhovia emeryi | reverse complement strand
GTAGAAAGAGAACGCTGCAATAGAGGCCGGTGTGTCATTGTCTCATAGCGCATGCGTATTAGGTACTGCGTGCGCCTAACTGCACTAGTTCAGAGTGTATCTTTCTCTTTCCACATGCTTTTATAAGAAAGAAAGAGACACACTCTGCCTACAAGCGCACACGTTACGCGCATGCGCGTGACTGTTAGACAGTGACACACCGGCCTCTATTGCAACGTTCTCTTTTTATCCCACTATCGCATGCGCTTACACGTTGTCCCATACCTACTTCCCTCTATCTGTAATAGCTCTATGACCGCTATACAAGACCGCGTGATTGTGTGCGTGCCGAATTTCCACCACGCGCCATCCCCCACAACGCAAATCTGAGATCACTGCTGCGCTCTCGTTCAATTCGGCATCGACGGGATAAGCGAGCGGCGACGGAACAGAAGGAAAGGCCGAGGATTGCGGGAATCCAGCGGGATCCAGCGGAATCCGCGCAGGCGGCTCGGATTAAACGTAATTGTAGGAAACCGTTCGACATTAGGTATTGTTTTGTATTTTATTATTTGCGGCCGAATAATCATATTCCGTACAGATATTATTTTTGGTAATATTTATTATGTAATTCCGCAATTGGCGCATATTAGAACGTAACCATGGTTTATATAATATCCATAAATAACCATGGAATTATATAATAAATATTACCAAAAATAATAATATCTGTACGGAATATGATTACGTATAAATTTTCTATGTTAATAGTGTATACCTTAACCTCTAGGGCGTTTATCGACGTGCCATCACGTGCCACTACAATGATTCTCGGTTCTGTCTACAATGGTCGTAGTCGTAGTCGCTCGATAAGAATTGACCAATCGCAGTCGATTATTCTTACGACTACGACCATTGTAGACAGAACCGAGAATCATTGTAGCGGAGGCTTTAAGCCTCGTCTACATAGGAGTCGTAAAGTCGTAGTCGTAAGAATAGTCGACTATGATTGGTCAATTCTTAAGCCTCCGCTACAATGATTCTCGGTTCTGTCTACAATGCGAGTCGCAGAGTCGTAGTCGTAAGAATAATCGACTGCGATTGGTCAATTCTTACTTTGCGACTGCTCAAGCGACCATCGATACAACTGTACGACCTCGGTACGACCATTGTAGACAGAACCGAGAATCATTGTAGCGGAGGCTTAAAGCCTCGTCTACATAGAAGTCGTAAAGTCGTAGGCTGCGTTCGGGGAGACGCTATTAAGCCTCCGCTACAATGATTCTCGGTTCTGTCTACAATGGTCGTAGTCGTAAGAATAATCGACTGCGATTGGTCAATTCTTATCGAGCGACTACGACTACGACCATTGTAGACAGAACCGAGAATCATTGTAGCGGCACA
>NW_011957233.1:0-1383 GCF_000949405.1 Vollenhovia emeryi | reverse complement strand
CACCGCACGCACGCACGCACGCACGCACGCACGCACGCACGCACGCACGCACGCACGCACGCACGCACGCACGCACGCACGCACGCACGCACGCACGCACGCACGCACGCACGCACGCACGCACGCACGCACGCACGCACGCACGCACGCACGCACGCACGCACGCACGCACGCACGCACGCACGCACGCACGCACGCACGCACGCACGCACGCACGCACGCACGCACGCACGCACGCACACACATACATTTTGTAAAAATATGTTTTTTTGTCGTTTTAAGACATTTTAAACATATTCCCAAAGAAAACTGGAAAAAAATTTTTTCACGAAAACAAAGCTTCCTCTATGAGGAAGTAAAAGACTGCAAAACATTAGAAAGTTATAATTGATTTCCAGAAAATTAGGCGGGATACCCAAGCAGAAAATAAGAAACCACTTGAAAAAGTCTCAGGATGAATGTACTCTGAGACGAGTTGCCATTTACAGATATTAATAATACATTATTTACAAAAATTTTCTAGTGTCCTGGAAACAATCGTTAGGCCACAAAATGATATTTTTACATTTTTTATCAACTTAACGCTTTTAACGTTCATACCAACATTTAAGAAAAAGGTCAAGCAACATTACAGCTTATTCTTTAAGCAAACATGTGTATTTTAACGATGTTGACAACAAATGCGATATAACGGAATTTAACATATATACACGATCGGAATGCGAGTTTTAGCAAACGCTTGGATTGTTTTCTGTAAAATCAGATGGTACATCTAAGTAGCAACTCAGAATTTATTTAAAAGAAAGTGAAGATGATGAATAAACTCTGAGACGACTTGCTCATTCATGTATTTAATGTCACGTATTTTATAATAATTGTCTATTGTCCTGGAAACAATCGTTAGGCCACACAATGATACTTTTTACATTTTTTAACAACTTAACGTTTTCAACGTTCATACGAATATTTCGCAAAACGGTCAAGCAACATTACAGCTTATTGTTTACGCAACCATGAGCGATTCTTAAGGATGTTATCAACAAAAGTGATGTATATAACAGAACATACTCTATATACAGGGTGTCTGATGCAAAAGTAGCAACTTTGAAAATAGTGGTAGATTGGGTTAAACTAAGGAGAAATATCATGTACTGCGGTACAAAGTAACATTAGTTATTGAGTAGTAAATTTACACGTTTGAGCGAATGAGGATGCAGGAGACGGTAGGCCGGACTCGGAAGGCATTTAAAAAAATCGATCGATGAGCGGGAGGTGGAGCGACGCGCGAGATACTATGTTTATGTTTCGGGTCGCTCGTCTCTCGCGCTCGCTGCCGCGCTCGCCGCCCGCGCCGCGCTCCCCGCCGCACCTTGGTTTTTTCCC
>NW_011957231.1:0-1383 GCF_000949405.1 Vollenhovia emeryi | reverse complement strand
TCGGGACCGTGGCCAATTGCAACGTGGTCAAGTGCAACGTGGTCAATCGGGACCGTGGTCAATTGCAACGTGGCCAAGTGAAAAGTCAAGTGAAAATGCTGGTCTGGTCGACGACGACGACGACGACGATCGGGACGAGGACAACGACAAAGACGTTTCTTAATCCAAAATTTAACAAATCTGACTTTTGCATTGCAATACCTCCACTCCTGGGGCACGTAGGAGAAAAGTAAAAACACTTTTATTATGCAAATCGTACCCAAGCTATCGATTAAGCGCAGTCTCAATTTCGTCGGATCAGCCGTTGTTGAGATCCGAAAATCTGAAGGCCCGTCAACTCGTGTACTCACGTAAACTTACACGGTCGGTCTCGCACGCGTGTACTCGCTACGCTTACACTTGACGCGAGGCACTACCGTGTCTCATGATATATATAGACGTAAGATGATCAAAATCCACACGATTTAATCATCAGTTACATAAAAATCCTCAGAATATGCGCAAATAATGCATAAGGGACATCCCAGTGAGAAACGATATATCGGATCGACGTCGATTCGATATCGATTTCATCAGATCTCATCGATGCGGTTCTGTCAGGTTGTTGAACATCGATAATTTCAAACATTTCGAGATTATTTCGATGTTGTGATAACTTTGCAAACAATCTGTAGCAAATTTGCAAGATTGTTCAATCTGGTAGCATAATTAATACTTCCTTTCAAGATTTTCAATGTTTTCACGTTTTGTCCATTATCAACGGTTCGATATCGATTTGATATCGATTCGACTTATGAGATGAAAAGAACTAAAATTATTTCCTCAATTTAAGAAAACTGAAAATTATTGTGCTTTAAATTACATTAACTAAATATGCGGCCTAATATACATTACAAAAGTTCGTCTACACATGGAATTGTGTTCTCAGATTTCATTTGTTTATAAATTTTGTATTAATCTGTGCAACGAGTTAACCTTTGCAATCCCCTAATTCTCTTCTACTTAATAAACTCTATGAGTGTTGTATGTACAATTATGCGATAATATAAAAAAGTATAACAACTTCGTGTCTTTTTTTTAAATGAGTGCATTCGAATTTTCCGCCAGAAATCATGGCCCGCACCTTCCAATCATGTGCCAATCATGGACGTAGCGGCGCGCGACGCACCGGTGCCGCGGTGCGTCGCGCGCCGCGCCGATCGCTAGTTGTTTTCACCCTGTCGGCCGGGTCGGTCCTGTCCTGTCGTTGCTTGTCGCACTCGACGACTAGTTGAGACCTGTTGCTAATTTCAGCTTTCGAGACGAAAACTGAGTACGTTGCCGAGATTTAGAAAATTCAGTGTATTTTTTAAGTGAATTGACACAACCTACCGATCGCTATTA
>NW_011957230.1:0-1383 GCF_000949405.1 Vollenhovia emeryi | reverse complement strand
TAAACATTCGAATGTCTTAGAAAAATACTGTAATCATTGCCGGAGAAAAGGGCACGCGCGCAACGAGTGCTGGGTGCTAAACGGACGCCCTGAGAAAAGGAGCACCGAACGCCGCGATTATAAAAATTACGGGAACTCTCGCGAAAGTAAAGACAAGGCGAAAGAGAAACCGAAAGCTATAAGAGGCACCGAGCCGCATAGCAGCGAAGAAGATAACGATAGCGAAAAGGCAAGACCAAAGATAACGCGTGCCGCCGCGACGTATAGAGTTACACACGTTGAGCGATCACAGAAAGCCGACACCGGACTAGATCTACTCTCCTTACCCGTGCGAGAAGCCGAGAATAAAACGATCGAATTTTTATTCGACACAGGTGCAACAATTTCATTAATAAAATTGAAAGCTCTAAAAGGAGAAACCTAAATCCAGGAAGATCCGATAAAATTAGTCGGAATCACGGGACACTCCATCACTACAATCGGAAAAACGTATCTGACCATCAAATTAACAGACGGAAATATAAAACACCCCGTATACGTAATCCGAGACGATGTACCGATAAATTGCGAAGGAATCATCGGACTTGACTTTGTTCACAAAAGTAAAGCGCTATGTGATTATGACGCAAAAGTAATAAAAATCGGTGTGACAGAATTCCGACTCTACCCGTATAGGCGAATCATATTGAAGCCACGGAGTGAAACAATCGTGCACGTAACCACGGATCGAAATACGACCGGCGTGACGCGAAGAGCGGAACCGGCACCGGGAGTCTTTATCGGTAACTGCCTGGTCACACCGAAGGACTATACTTGCCCCGTAAGCATATTGAACACGACCGAGAAAGAGATAGACATATAGGCACCGCACGTGACAATTGAAAGCGTAGCAGAGAGTACGCAAGCCGAAGCAAGAAGCGCACAATTAGCACACATAAAGGTAAAAGAATCCATCTCCGTTCCACGAACCGAGCAGATAACAGATCTATTACGAATAAGCCATCTGAACCGCGAAGAAAAGAAACTGCTAATGGAAATATGTGAAGACTATAACGACGTCTTTCGTATAGAAGGAGACCCACTCACACATACTACAAGTGTCGAGCACGAGATAAACACACACGCCAATTCTCCAAGCGTGAACGTGAGACCTTATCGTCTCCCAGAGAAACATAAGGAAGAAGTCAATCGACAGATGAAGGAAATGCTGAATCAACAAATAATAAGACCTAGCACCAGCCAGTGGAACGCACCCCTACTAGTAGTACCGAAAAAGATGGACGCTTCAGGAAAACAGAAATTGCGCATAGTAATTGATTTTCGAAAACTTAACGATCTAACAATAGGAGACTCCTTTCCCATGCCGAACATTACGGATATTCT
>NW_011957229.1:0-1383 GCF_000949405.1 Vollenhovia emeryi | reverse complement strand
AAGTAACTAAGTCATATCAAGCATACACATAATCATTGCATAAAGATAACTAGGATAATGCAACTATATTTCTTACAACTAAATATTTCTGGTTATGTGCACCATATCATTTTTTTCCGTGTACCTATTAACATTCGGTTGAGCAGCGCCAAGTTTTTGTAATTTAAAATAAAATATTTATTTGTATAAAATTTGTCTGAATTATATTTTTATGTATTAAAAGGATTTCAAATATTTCATTTTATAAAAAGATTACAAATATGTGTCAAAGTGTACCTCCTTCCCGTGCAGCTCGAAATTCTAAAACTGCGGTTTTAGAATTAATCTTTTAATGGCGTCACCTATTGGTTATGGGTTCTTTGGGCCCATTTTCTTGGAAATGGAAAGGAGATGCATTTTAGCACTGATATATTTGTAATCAGCTCATATTTGTAATCAGCTCAACGAGATGTTTTGTTTGATGCTAAACATAACTAAAACTGTGCTTTTAGATTTAACTTTTTAATGCGACCATCTGCTGACCATGGGACCTGTGGAACCCATTTTCTCTGTAACAGGAAGAAGGTGCACTTTAGCTCCGACATATTTAACTAAAGCAACTAGTTCGTATAAATATCCATTGTTATATTTGGCGCAATTTATTGATATCATTACTTTTGTAGAGAAGATAGTTTTGTAGAGACGATATTTTTGTAAAGAAGATTTTTGTAGAAAAAATACTTTTGCAGAAAATATTACCTACATTATTTTTCCGATATTATTTTTCCGATAAAATTTTTAGTTTGATTTTTAAGAGAATTACTTTTGTAGAGAAGATACTTTTGTAGAGACGATACTTTTGTAGAGACGATATTTTTGTAGAGAGGATTTTGTAAGGAAGATACTTTTGTTAGAGAAGATACTTTTGTAGAGATGATATTTTTGTAGAGAAGATTTTGTAAGGAAGATACTTTTGTTAGAGAAGATACTTTTGTAGAGACGATATTTTTGTAGAGAAGATTTTGTACGGTAGAGTAACACTGGAGCTTATACTTGGTGCTTTTTTTTACCTTTTTTTTAAAAAGGTAAGTTTTTTAGGTGATATCATACCTTTTGTAGTGTCAAATATCTCATTCTGTTTATCACAATTGTGCACAATTATTACTATACAGATATATAGGATGTCTTAAACTTAAAAATTGCTGTCTAATATTGTAGTGACGCATGTACCATTAGCAGCAAATGACAAATCTCGTTGAGCTATTGCAAATGTTACGATGCTAAAGCGTACCTCCTTTCTATGCAGGTAAAAATTTGACTTCTTAATAGTACAATGTAATTGAAAAAAATTGGTATCCAATATTTTTGCGGCGCATTTACAATTATTATATAACTAAGTATCAA
>NW_011957228.1:0-1383 GCF_000949405.1 Vollenhovia emeryi | reverse complement strand
ATATACAGGGTGTTATGTAATACCCGCATCAACGCTTATTGTGGGATAGAGTGGACTAGACTAACAAGGGACCGTTTCAAAGTGTCATCCTCCGATTTGGATGAGCTTTGAATATGTTGTTTTCCAGCTAAAACTAAGAGACACGTATTTTTTTATACGTGCCCTAACGCGCTTTTAGGGGGTGAAACACCCCTGTGAAAAAAAATCGGTTTTTCTCTTTCGATGCGAATATCTCCGAAACTATAAGAGATAGAAAGTTCTTTTTTTCAAATTAAATGGTTTCAAAAGTACTACAAAACGGCAAAAGAAAAAATGTTATTTTTGTAAATTTTGCAACATACCCCCCCCCCACACAAATTTTTAAACTTTTAAAACTTTGTTGCCACCAAACAAAAGGTTATTTTTTTACGAATTCAAACATATATGATAAAGTTTCATAAAACCATTATCGAGAAATAATTAAAATCGCCTCTGTATATGCGCTATTTGACTGTCCATGCGACCGAGTCTTCACGCAACACGTTTTTCCTGTAATAAGAGATAACAAATACACTTGGGGGATATTCTAACTATATATAATCATAATGGAAATTTTTATTGCGCACCGCTGGACCACTTATAATATTTCAATATCAGATAAGTCAGATAGGTATGTGAATGTCTAATCACTGTTTTCATACAACCTAATTTCTATGCGAAATGACGCATCGACCGACCGGAAACCGGCGAGACGGTCAATGCCTAATGACGGAATTTCATTGTTTAATTAGAGAAGTTCAGTGTCAAATTAGAAATATTTTCCAATATTTTTCGTTTGACCAATAGTATAAAATGATATCGCTTTGTGAGCGTTACTTTAATACGTGACAGTATTTCAAATTGTACTGACTGGTGTGACCTACATATTAATCGCTGAAAGGGTACCTCCGGTTAAGACAGTCAAAATGACCTTATCTTTTAAAAGGAAAACCAAGTGTCTGTACATGTGTATATACTAACAACAAAATTTACTGTAAGTCCCCGTCCCCCCTTCCCCCACCTCCCCTTCAATAATGCAAAAAATCGCTAATTTTGCCTAATATTTTTTTTCTCAAACCCTGTCTAATGAAAAATTATTAAAAAATTGAGTATCTAAACATAATAGAACTACATTAATACAAATTTTTTCAATGCGTAGGAGATCTATCTTCTTAGTTTAAAAAAATCCTAAATGTAAAAATCGCAATATTTTCGAGCTTGAGAGGGCTTGTTAGCGATTCTCGCTAGGAGAGTTCGCTGGTACCGCTGCGGATGGATAATTGGCTGTCCTGGATCACAGGAACCGCAGATTAGAAAAAAGGGACCTAGGAGGAGACGCGGAAGCGAGATCAAAAATCGCCGCGA
>NW_011957227.1:0-1383 GCF_000949405.1 Vollenhovia emeryi | reverse complement strand
TTCCAGTAACGGCAGGATCGGTAGGATACCGCCACGTTTCGCCACCGGAAGTATTCGTTTCTTCGCTGTTTTCTGTTTCGTTGAATTCTTTTTCTTCGTTTTTAGACCCATACCGAGTTTTGTTTTGGCCTTCATAGCCGCCCAAACGGCTGTAGCAGCAGCTCTTTCCCCGAGAGCCGAATCCTTCGCGGTAATACGTTTTCGCGCTTTCGCGGCGAGTATATTGTCAGCAGCGTGTCGTTTTGCGATATCGTTGCTATGCGAATAGGCTGTATCGTGTTCGCGACACGCTGCATCCAGCGAGTTAATACCTCGATCACCTCGATGCCAAACGTTTGCCAAACGTTTTTCGAAATGAGTTCCCGGACTGCAAAACTGATAACCAGGGATATGTAATTCGATCGGAAGTGCGTTTATCACGCGATTTAACAAGCCTCTTCCAATCTTCGCCGTCATTCGCTGCAATTTTTTATCAACGGCGGTGGGCCATCGATGTGCGTCTGCTGAGACGGTAGATTGTAATGCTCCAGGCAACGACGATACTGCACAACTTCCGAATCTGTCTTAATATGGTCGGGAAGTCTATCCCACACATAATCTATGCAATTATAAAATTTTTGCAATAGAATGACCTTTGGTATATACTTCAACTGTTCTGCTGTTAAATCGTATATGTCACTGTTATTCGACAAAAGCAGAAACATGTCTGAGCGTCTCGGTGCAATGTCCTGCTATAAATAGGCTGGCTCTCTCGAAATCGTATTCATTTTTTCGGAGATAACATGCGGTTCGTGCGACAATCGCCGCCAATCACGGTGACTAATTTCGACGAAAGGTTAATGTCTGAAAAAGAGATACGCCGACATGGAAACATGTTACCGGGTTCTATACGCGGTATTATTTGTGGTCCGTCAAATTGCGGCAAGACAAACGTGTTGATTAGCCTGCTGGAAAGTCCACACGGTGTACGCTTCGAGAACGTGTACGTGTACTCGAAATCGCTGCAACAACCGAAATATCGATACCTGGAGAACGTATTTACATCGATAGAAGAAATTGGTTATTTTACATTTTCGAATAACAGCAACGTCCTTTCGCCGAGCGAAGAGCTTCCAAATTCCATTTTTATCTTTGATGACGTGGCGTGTGACAAGCAGGATACGATAAGAGAATACTTTGCGATGGGCAGACACGCAGGCGTCGATTGCTTCTATCTTTGTCAGACGTATGCAAAGATACCGAAGCATCTTATACGCGACAACGCGAATCTACTCATCCTGTTCAAACAGGATAGTACCAATCTAAAACGCATATACACCGATCATGTAAACACCGACATGTCTTACGAAGATTTTTGTAAATTGGGTCATATCTGTTGGCAGC
>NW_011957226.1:0-1383 GCF_000949405.1 Vollenhovia emeryi | reverse complement strand
ATATCCAAGATCTGCTTTTATGAATTTCACCATGAATACATGCTGCCCCTGTACAGTGACAAGTGTAGAATCATGTATACGGATACCGACAGTCTCATATACCACGTCAAGTGCGAGGATGTATATGAGACTGTGAAACGCGATATACACAGATTCGACACGAGTGATTATCCGGTTGACAACGCGTATGTCATACCGCTTCTAAATAAGAAAGTACCCGGTCTAATGAAGGACGAAAACAATGGCGCGATCATGATGGAATTCGTAGGACTCAGAGCGAAAATGTATGCGTTGCGAGTCGATGGTAAGAAGGATACGAAGAAGGCGAAAGGTGTCAAAAGTAATGTAGTAGCGCGAACAATATCTTTTGATGATTACACACATTGTCTGCGAGACGAGATCGAGATGACGCGTCAGCAGTCGTGTATTCGTTCTAAACTGCATCAAGTTTACACTATAGCCGAGACGAAAATCGCTCTGAGTCCATACGACGACAAACGATACGTCATGCCTGATTCGACCGACACATTACCATGGGGACATTACCAAATACCTCTATAATATGTTCACAGTATTATTGTGTACATTATAGAATAGTAATTATTACAAGTATGTTTATTCACATGTAAAATAAATGATGCAACTGTATATGTATATATGCCTTTAATATATTCTTATACATGTTTAATAGAATAAATACATTCTTTAAAAATTAAAGCACATTGTTCTTGTCTATCCACGAGTTATGCGATCCAGCGAATCCCAACCATTTCACATAAACCTTGTTACCCTTCCTGCGTAGCACTTTTTCTACGAGATACACATCCGGATAAGTCGCGCGATGCAACTCGTACTCGTAAAATGCTCCAGCGACGGATTCTCCACGATAATCCTCGAGTAGATACGTTACGGGATTGGTGCGCTGTACTGTAACGATTTTAAACACCTCGGTGGTCCAATTTGGTGTATAACCCTTCTCAAACACCGTCTTGTATCTGCTAACGCGTACCGCGTCACCCACTTTGAACTTTGCCGGACCAGCGATTTTTACGTGGCTGTGCACAGTTTTCAGAAGCCTGTTAGCAATCGCAGGGGTAACGTCGACGGGTCGCATGCCGATGGTCCTGTGCTTGCATGCGTTGTACTCTGCAATGAGTTGTGGTAATAAATCTATCCACTTATAACTTCCATTGAGTGTAAACATCTTCCACATGGTGTTCTTCAATGTGCGATTGAACCGCTCGATGACCGATGCTTTCAATACGGAATAGGTGGAATAGAGATTGATGTTGCGTTTCTTCACAAGTCGTTGTACGTCGCCGTTGTAAAATTCTTTCCCCATATCGGTTTGCAGGTTTTTCGGGCATCTATCGCTCTCCCAAA
>NW_011957225.1:0-1382 GCF_000949405.1 Vollenhovia emeryi | reverse complement strand
TCCGGTCCTCGATGCCAAGATCTTTCAGGCTGATCTCCCGCCGCAGTCTGGCCATGGTAGTCCCCGTTGGGACGCGTGAGGACCACGGCCGACGTGCGCGGGAGCCTCCGCCCAGGAGCCTTCTTGGGCGCTCCACCGGCTTGCCCCTTTACCGGGGGGCCGAGGGCAGCATGATATGGTCCTACTAGGAAAGAATGAGGAGGCGATGAAAGAAAGTATGAAAAAAATGGAGAAATACTTGAAAGAAAAAAACTGGAACTGAACGTGGAAAAATCAAAGATGATGTGCTTCAAAAGAGGAAGAAGAAGCAAGAGAAAGTCGGAATGGAAATGGAATGGAAATGAGATAGAAGAAGCAGAGGAGCTGAGATACTTGGGATACGTAATAACTAGAAATGGGAAGGACGAAGGACATATAAGAAACCTAAAGAAGAAGGCAAATATAGTGATGAGGCAGGTCTGGGGATTAGGAGAACGAAGATTTAGGGATGATTTCAGCAGAAGAATGAAGCTATTCAAGTATTTAGTGATGGGAGTAATGATGTATGGGGTAGAAATATGGGGATGGAGAGAGAGGGAGGAATTAGAAAAGATACAGAGAAAGTACATAAAATGGACTTTAGGCCTTGACTCCTGCACACCGGACTATATAGTGTACAAAGAAACAGAAGCGAGTAGGATTAGCGCAGTAGCAGGGGCTAGAGCGATAAAATTCGAGGAGAAAGCGATCGAGATAGGAAACAGGAAATTAATAGAGTGCATTAAAGAGAGAAACACAGAGAGAGGAGGGAGAGGGGGGAAAGAGGAAAGAGAAAGAGAAAATTTCTATAACCAAATCGGGTATAGCGTAGAAGGTATTAGGGAACTAAGAGAGAGAGGAGAGAATGTAGTAGAGGTAGCAAAAAGAAGGCAAGAAGAGGTACAAGGACAATGGTTGGACAAGAAAATCAGAGAAACAAGATACAACGTGAGATACAAAGAGATAATGGTAATAGGAAGACCGGAGTATCTAAGGAAAAGAGGAAACAAGGGAAGCCAAAAGATGGTGGCAAGGTGGAGATGCGGGAACGAGGAAGAGAAGAATAAATACTGGCGAAAAGAGGAGGAAAAAAACTGCCAAATATGTGGAATGCAGGAAGGAACACTGGAGTATATAATCACGCACGGAGGAACAGGGAGAGAAAGGAGAGTAGACGAGATCATGAGGGAGCGAGGAGAGAAAGAGATTATAGGATGGATGAGGGAGATGAGAGACTGAGAGGGGAGAATAGGAGAGAGAGAGAGAGGGAGAGAGAGAGAGAGAGAGAGAGAGAGAGAGAGAGAGAGAGAGAGAGAGAGAGAGAGAGAGAGAGAGAGAGAGAGAGAGAGAGAGAGAGAAGAGAG
>NW_011957224.1:0-1382 GCF_000949405.1 Vollenhovia emeryi | reverse complement strand
TGCCGTCTCCCACTTGATTTTTGCGGGGAATTACTCAGAAAACTCTCCCCTACAACATATCTAAGTGCCGAGGACATCGGTGAGGTGTGACCTTTTATGCATATTTACCAACTTTTTAAATATGTAAGATGGAAAAAATGTTTAACATGAAAGTTGTACGGTTTCAAGTAATGCATTACATAGTAATATAAATTTGACCTTGAACATCTTTCTCAAGGTCACGTAAAGATCACCTTGAAATTTTTAAATGGAAACCCGTTTTTTAATGCATATTTTTATAGCTTACCTCAATAGCTTTCCAAAACACTATAACACATTATATTTTCGTTAGGTACTTTCGGAGTTATGTGCTATTGAAAGTTACATTATTCTCGGAAATCGCATTATGGAAGGTTGAGTTTTTGAATATGATATTGAATATGATTGTTATGATGATAAACTTTTTGAGAATTGTCTGTGGTTGCTTTAACTATCGCAAATTTTCTTTAATAATGATTTCCAAAAATTTCAAATGTCTATAACTCAAGAACTAATTAATCATATTTTAATGAATCATGTATGAAATTTTGATAGAACAAACTGAAGAACAATATATTATATAATTAGTAAAAAATATTGCGCAAATCGGCTTTTTATATGTCGCACTGCAGCATTTTTTCGGGCTTTATTTACTTTATGTAAAAATAACATGTACGTTAAATTAGTCATCCTTTTGGCGCATTGCAGCCTTGTAAAACTAATATTTTTTACGTTAATTAGTACTTTCTAAGATCGCATAATATAAGGATGGAATCCGTAAATATTGCTTCCTCATAGAGGAAGCTTTGTTTTCGTGAAAAAATTTTTTTCCAGTTTTCTTTGAAAACATGTTTAGAATGTTCTAAAACGTTCAAAAATCACATTCAGAAAAAATGTCTGTATGTATGTATGTATATGTGTATGTATGTATGTCTGTATGTCTGTATGTATCCTTATAAGGTAACTCTAAATAACTTTTTAAATATGTAAGATGGAAAAAATGTTAAACATGAAAGTTGTACGGTTTTAAGTAATGCATTACATAGTAATATAAATGTGACCTTGAACAGCTTCCTCAAGGACACGTAAAGATCACCTTGAAATTTTTAAATGGAAACCCGTTTTTTAAATGAATATTCTTATAGCTTACCTCAAAAGCTTTCCAAAACACTATAATAAAGTATATTTTCGTTAGGTACTTTCGGAGTTATGTGCTTTTGAACTGTTTTTGAGAAATGTCTGTGGTTGCTGTAACTATCGCAAATTATCTTTAATAATGATTTCCAAAAATTTCAAATGTCTATAACTCAAGAACTAATTAATCATATTTTAGTGAATCATATATGAAATTTTGGTAATTATTT
>NW_011957223.1:0-1382 GCF_000949405.1 Vollenhovia emeryi | reverse complement strand
TCCCGGGATATTTGAAAAAAGGTTGGAAAAGAAAAGAGATGGCAGAGGGTAGCGAGGTTCAGATTAGGAGAAGAGATGAGAAGCAATAGATATTGGGAAGAAGAGGAGAATAGGAAGTGCAGGATATGTGGAAGGGAAGAGGAAACATGGGAACTCATTTGGAAGGAATGTACGGATTGGGGAAGGGAGAAGGGTTGGAGAGATATGGTAGAGGAAGTTCTAGGAGAAGAGGGAGGAGGTGAGGAATGGATGAGGAAAATAGAGGAATGGAGAGGGGTAGGAATAGTAGGGGAGGGGGAGGAGTGTGAGAAGAGTGAGAGTGAAGAAGGCGGCGGAAACGGAGGTCCCAGGTATGAATGTGTTGGAAACAGGGTCGGTAATTCGATCGATGCGAGCGCTTCTTGCGTACCCCTCCTTTTCATAGAAACGCGAACTGGCGAGACGAGATTGTAGAGGGAATAAAAAAAAATGTATAAGTAAGCTTGCTGCTGTCTCTGTATCGGACCGCTTTTGTGCAATAAAGTGATATTATTCGATAAACATTCCCTTGGATCAGTACCCACGTTACAGAATGAATGAGTGGATGAAAGAATGATTGAGTGCGTTTCTCTCTCTCGCGAGCATGCGAAAAAGCGGATAAATATGTAAGCGGAGCGGAGGTCCGCAATGTACACCGCAAGGGAATAAAGATACATACATTATAGGTTAGGTTATGTTAGCTATCGCTTACAGTCCTCTCAGAGTTCGCGACGCACGCTCACCACGTCGAGACTTCTCTCGCTTCGACCTCCTTGCACCACGCCGTACAACACCTCCTGATGCACACGTACAAGTCCTTTCCGAACTTAATTACAATCCTCGCTATTGCGCACGACGTCTTGCTACACGCACAATATCTCACTGCTCGCACAACGCTTTTCGCTCGCACACTTCGAATATTTTAATCTACTTTCTCTCTCTTCTCTCGTGCAGCACGCCATCTGCATGCAACTTCAAAATGGCGTGCGTGAGCACGTTCGATAGAAAATTTTAGACAAAACCTGATCAGGGTCGCATAAAGATTTCCTCGATCAGGCGCTAATAGAGCAGCCGTCATTGTGGCGCTGACAGAGAATGCCACAATACGGCAACCCTGATCCAAGCACTAACAGGTCCGGATCAGGCTTTCCAGAATAAGGCATGCCATGACATTACCTGATAGCGCCCGGAGCAAAATTCAGGCAAACCTTAACCAATGTCTACTCGGGTTAAACCATTCTTTCCATGGATATTCCGTTTTGCTTGCGATATTGATGGTTGGCCTGGATCAACCCATGATTTTTTGCGTTTGGGATTGTCAAAATATATACATTTTTATAGGCCAATAATGTAACGAGCAACTT
>NW_011957222.1:0-1382 GCF_000949405.1 Vollenhovia emeryi | reverse complement strand
GGTATTGATACACCTAGACACCGAAAACTACGGACCGCACTACCTGGACATCGTCATCGGCGACCTGGGACACGTGGACATCGAATTCAAGGTATTGATACACCTAGACACCGAAAACTACGGAGCGCACTACCTAGACGTCGTCATCGGCGACCTGGGATACGTGGACGTCGAGTTCAAGGCGCACTGCCTGGACGTCGTCATCGGTGACCTGGGATACGTGGACATCCAGTTCAAGGTATTAATACACCTAGACACCGAAAACTACGGTATTAATACACCTAGACTTATTCAAACTTTCCGCGAGCTACGTGAGATACGCGACAGCAGCGCCAATGCCACGTTGCGGCAGAAAAGTGAGATGGATTTTGGCCTGGTTGATAACGACGACGACGACCACGACCACGATGACGACGTTTCTTAAAAAAATTACGTGAAAATTCAGAAAAATTCAGATTCCTGGACTTTGCATTGCAATATCTCTACTCATGGAGCACGTAGGAGAAAAGTAAAAATGGTTTTATTACGCAAATCGTACCCAAGCTATCGATTAAGCGCAGTCTCAAGTTCGTGGGATCAGCCATTGTTGAGAAAAAAAAATCTGAGAGCCCGTCAAGTCGTGTATTCGCGTAAACTTACACGGTCGGTCTCGCGCGCGTGGTATAGCTTCGCTTACACTTGGCGCGAGACACTACCGTGTCTCGTGATATATGTATGTATAAACTGAACCATTGCACCGATTAAAGTGAAATACAATACCAACCCTCTCCTAATGACACTAAATAAATGTGCCAAAGTAGAAGGCGATATCTCAAAAATTGCGGAGGAGAGAGCGCGAACAATTATTGCGCACATACACACACACACACATTTTTGAAAAAAGTGTGTTTTTTGGTGGATATCTCGAAAATTGCGAAGGTGGAAGCGATAACAATTATTGCGCACGCACACACACACACATTTTTTAAATTAGTGTGTTTTTTGAGTTTTTAGATTATACTAAACCCATTGGCATTGAAAATTGGAAAAAAAATTTTCGCATGAAAACAAAGCTTCCTCTATGAGGAAGCAAAAGTAAAGTAAAGTAAAGTAAAGTAAAGTGTGCAAATTAGAAATTTGCATATTGCTTCCTCATAATTGAAGCGTGCAAATTGGAAATTTGCACATTTCTTCCTCATCATTAAAGTAGGCAAATTCGAAATTTGCTCATTGCTTCCATTGTTGTGGCTTCCTCATAGAGGAAGCTTTAAGAGCAAAATAAGAATAATTTGAATACTTTCAAGAAACATTGTAGTAAAGTTAGATTTCTCTCTTAAAGCTTCCTCTATGAGGAAGCCATAACAATGAAAGCAATGAGCAAATTTCGAATTTGCCTACTTTAA
>NW_011957221.1:0-1382 GCF_000949405.1 Vollenhovia emeryi | reverse complement strand
AAATAACGGTCGCCTCTCTGGAGACTGCGGCACGGCTTTCCCTAATCGCGGCCTGTTGCCTTGAGGGAGGAACCCGGTGGACGCGCTCGCGGGACGGCAACGTCACACCCCTCACCCCCAAGGGAAACCGTGCCGGCGACGATCGCCCCCATCAGGCCCCGCCCGACTCCCGAGTCTCGGCTCGGGTGTCGGGGAGCGATCGCAGCCCTCAGAGCTCAGGCCCACTCATCATTGACGAACACAGACACACGCTCGAGCAACCGCGACGGTTGCTATCATCGCGAACTCGCGGTACCGTGGGGCGCGTCGGTCCCCAGCGGTAGCGCCGAAGTAACGGTCCGAGGCGCTCGCAGACGCCGGGCGCAGGGGGATAGGGTCGTAGAATAACTATCACGCAGCTTCTCGGGCGGCGCCGTTTATTTCGCCGACCGTAACGGTAGAAGGCGCGCTGGGGCGAACTTACAAAATCCGTCGCACCACAGCCGATTCTTGGCCCGTCCCGGGCTTCCGCGGTACGTCGCAGCACGCGAGGCATCGCTACCCGTACGCGAACCGCCAAGCGCGATTGACCGTTACCAACGGGGGGACTAAAAGTCCTAATCTAAACGCTAACATGAAACCAAAATCGCGATCGACGCGAGAACCAAAACTAAGGGCTATTATCCAGCCCGGAACACACAAGAAACTAAACCTGGATCGACGAAAACAAAAAAAACTTAACCTAAACGTGGACACAAAATAGGATCTTTATCGACGCGCGAACAAAAAAAAGGTACCGATCCCTACGGGGACATAAAACGGCGACGGAACGCGAACCAAAAAAAACTTAACCTAGCCGCTGACGCAAAACAAGATCGCGATCGACGCGAGAACAAGACTAGAGACTGTCGTCCAAAACGGGAGCGCAACAAAAAAAAGCAAAATCTGGATCGAATGAAAACAACCTAAAAAACTCTTGATCAAGGCGATAATGCCACACGAGCTCCCGATCGACGCGAGAACAAGAACGTCGGGTCACTTTTCCGACGGGGCGCGAAAAAAAAACCCAGAACACAAAACGGGACTGATCAGGCCGGACGCGGCTCCTCGGCGGCTTCGCCCCCGGTCGCGCGGCTCTCCCCCCTGCTTATGGTGGCGATCCCGCGGCGCTCCTCCGCATTGATGGGAGCTGACTCCCTCGCCGGGAAGGGGTGGATCTTGCCTGGTCACGTCCCTCGACGCCGGGGCCCTCGGCTCTCCAGGCCTCCCCGCAGTTCGGGCAGTCCTTCAGCGTCGCGTCTCGTCGTCCGCACCGGAAGCAAAACCTCTGGGCGCGGCGGGGGCGCGGGCACTCGCTGTAATAGTGCCCGCGCGCCTCGCAATTCCAGCACCCCTGGTAGGGG
>NW_011957220.1:0-1382 GCF_000949405.1 Vollenhovia emeryi | reverse complement strand
GATACGAAGTACCGTAAATTTCAATCGTCATAATTCCAAAAGTACTTAACGAAAACGTACTTTATTATAGCGTTTTGGAAAGCTATTGAAATAAGCTACAAGAATATGTAATGAAAAAGAAGGGTTCCGCATAAAAAATTGAAGGTGATCTTTAGATAACCTTGATAAAGCTCTTCAAGGTCATACTGATATTACTATGAAATGCGCCACTAAAAACGATACAACTTTAGTGTTTAATATTTTTTTCTATCTTGGATATTTAAAAAGTTATTCAGGATTTTCAACGTAAATATACATATATATGTATGTATAAACTGAACCCTTGCACCGATTATCGTCAAATACAATACCAGCCATCTCTTAATCACACTCAATAAATGTGCCAAAGTAGAAGGCGATATCTCAAAAATTGCGGAGGTGAGAGCGCGAACAATTTTTGCGCACACACATACACACCCACAGACTTTTTTGTAAAAAATGTGTTTTTTGAGTTTTTAAAACATTCTAAACCCATTGGCAATGAAAACTGGAAAAAAATTTTTCGCATCGAAACAAAGCTTCCTCTATGAGGAAGCAAAATTAGAAATTGCAACGCATTGATGAAATGTTAACACATTTAAATTTACCGCCTGCTCATACGTTCTCTACAGCAGCCAATCATGTTTTGCTGCTTTCGGAAGAGTAGCTGATTGGTCAGAACGCGCGCTAGAGCCGAGTCGTGCGCCCCGAGAGAGAGCATCGTCGAGTGGCGTCTGTCATTGTCTAGTACAGTTCGAACCAAAAGTTAAATCGAAGCGCAGTACAACTGCGCGAGATCGTGTAACCTCTGACAACGAGCTAATTTCTCGATCGGACTGTGCCTTTCCGTCCCCACTCTCGACCACCCTATAAACCAGACAATGACAGACGCCACTCGACGATGCTCTCTCTCGGGACGCACGACTCGGCTCTAGCGCGAGTTCCAGTTAAGGTGCGTGTTCATGGTGTCGCTCGTCGCTAATATTCAGCGACAAATGAGTCACGTGATTTTATTTCTCGCTAACTTCACCCGTCGCTTGTGAAAATGGATTTTAGCGACGTCGCTCGCACGCAAATGTGCGCAAATGTGAAATGTGCATCATGGAACTGGAAGATGTAAGTAGTACATTAAATAAATAAACACAGACTTTTCTAATACTCATTAGATTAAAAACCAGAGATTAAAACATCGAATAAACGACTGCTTGTTTTTGTTTTTCCTCTACGGGAACGCCGTGAAACCGTTAGGTTATTTGTTTCGCCGTCCTAGCTATTGACAGTGTTTTTCCCTGTGTCCTTGATAAACTAATAAATAAGCAGCATCTTCTCCGTCTTCTCTCTTGATAATGTGAGACAATTGCTTA
>NW_011957219.1:0-1382 GCF_000949405.1 Vollenhovia emeryi | reverse complement strand
TTAGGTAATTATTACATCATTAATATAACACATTTTTTGTTAATTTATACCTTCTTCTCTGGATGTGTTTCTCCATGAATTTCATGCTTTCGAATAATGGCCAGCGTTTATTTTGTTGTATGCCACTGCCACTGCGCGTTGCATTTTCATTTAATCTTCTTTCTTTAGTGTATTTATCCTTCAGTCTTTTCCACCTCTGCTGTACTTCATCGACTACAAATATAAAATAATATTTTCAGATTATTTTAAGGTTAAGGTTACATGTCTACATGCAAAACATTTCAATAATATACCTGATACGTTGCATGTCTTTGCAATTTCTTCCCAGGATTTCTTCTTCATTAAATGGTCTTTGTAATTTGTATCGTTTTTGTTATACAGATGAGTATAACTTTGGACACAAGCAATGATAAGTTCATCAAACGTCTCAATAAATTTACCAATATCGTCGACGCTTTCTTCAGCTAGTCTTGACTCAGATGTACAAAGAAAATTGTCCGGATACGTGTGATCAGTCATCTCTTATATTGTTTTTGCACAACTTGCTAAACTAATTCTTTTCTTTTATTGTTTGGCCCGATGCTACTCTACTTAACCTCTCTTCCAATCGCCAGAATGAAACGAAATTACCACCACTTAAAATATACGTCATGCGACTGCTTTCCCATTGGTTGGCGTTAAGGCGTTAATCGTAAAATTCCAACATGACGGAAATTTTACGACTAAAATTGCGATCTTAAAATTACAGTCTTAAAATTATGGTTACGGAATTTTACTTGGGTTGCTCCATCTGTCTGTACGTGTTGAAAACTACGATTACGGACTAAAATTACGGTTACGGTTAACGCTTTTTTACGTGCAAAGGCCTTAACGGACAAATTCCGCGGCGAGCACGGTGGAGAGGCGTGCGGAGCGGGAACGGAGCGCGCGGAGCAGCGAGCCGGGAGGAAGGAGCCCAGTGCCCGTGGCCCGATACCTGAGGGGCGTCAGCGGGGGAGCCGCTGCGACAGCCCTATCGAGGGAACGCGAGGCAATTTTGGGAGTATAATACAAATACATAAAAAACTATTTTCTATAAGTTTCTGATATTATAAGGACATTATCATGTATATATACAAACTGTTTCTTCTACAAATTGAACTATTCGCACGAGGCAAATTCCATCTCCGATCATCATTTGTATACAAAGCAATCCTATTTCCATCATCATACGATTGCGCGTGGATTATTCCAAATTTCCAAAACTTATTTTCTTCATAACTTTTTAACAAACAATGAGCGACGGGAATGGGCAATGACCTTGACCTCCTTGGAGGTCAAGGTCAACATCAAGGTCAAACGGAAGTCGATTGGCGGGTGCTAAGTAAGGGTAAATATTTACC
>NW_011957218.1:0-1382 GCF_000949405.1 Vollenhovia emeryi | reverse complement strand
AAAAAAGTAAAGTAAAGTAAAGTGTGCAAATTAGAAATTTGCACATGGCTTCCTCATAGAGGAAGGTTTAGGAGCGAAATCTAATTTTTTTCGATGTTTCTTGAAAGTGTGCAAATTAGAAATTTGCACATTGCTTCCTCATCATTGAAGCGTGCAAATTGGAAATTTGCACATTTCTTCCTCATCATTAAAGTAGACAAATTAGAAATTTGCACATTGCTTCCATTGTTACGGCTTCCTCATAAAGGAAGCTTTAAGAGAGAAATCTAACTTTACTACGATGTTCTTGAAGTATTCAAATTATTCTTATTTCGCTCTTAAAGCTTCCTCTATGAGGAAGCCATAACAATGGAAGCAATGTGCAAATTTCTAATTAGAAAGAAAGTAAAGTAAAGTGTGCAACTTAGAAATTTGCACATGGCTTCCTCATAGAGGAAGGTTTAAGAGCGAAATAAGAATAATTTGAATACTTTCAAGAAACATCGTAGTAAAGTTAGATTTCTCTCTTAAAGCTTCCTTTATGAGGAAGCCGTAACAATGGAAACAATGTGCAAATTTCTAATTTGTCTACTTTAATGATGAGGAAGAAATGTGCAAATTTCCAATTTGCACGCTTCAATGATGAGGAAGCAATGTGCAAATTTCTAATTCGCACACTTTCAAGAAACATCGAAAAAAATTAGATTTCGCTCCTAAACCTTCCTCTATGAGGAAGCCATGTGCAAATTTCTAATTTGCACACTTTACTTTACTTTACTTTTTTTAAATTATATATTATATTGTTCTTCAGTTTTTCAATCCAAATTTTTTTAATAACTTTTTAAGAAACAACGAGCGCCGGCTAAATCCTTCTGAGGGTTACTCAGGAAGGTGACCTCTATAATATATGTCAAGCCCAAGGTTATTGGAGGTGGGTGTGCTAATCTAAATAATTACCAAATTGAATAGACAACTTGCCAAAATGCTGATGTTGCAGTTTGCAAATTTCCACTTTGCTACTTTAAAATTAAAAAAAGGCTACATGATGAGGAAGCAATGTGCAAATTTCCAATTTGCACCTTCCCCCCCCCCCCCGTTTAAATAATGTCCGTGCGTGCGCGCGCGCGTGTGTATGTGTGAGTGTGTTTGTGTTGTATATGTGACGCAACTAAGTGGAACATCAGAGGTGGTGTTCAAATCCTATCTTGGAAATTTTAAAAGTTATTCAGGGATAATGCTGGCGGTACCGTAACTTTCAAACCTCATAACTCCAAAAGTACTTGACGAAAACATACTTTATTATAGCGTTTTGGAAAGCTATTGAAATAAGCTACAAGAATATGTAATGAAAAACCACAGACACTTCTTAAAATATGATGAGGAAGCAAATTGCAAATTTCCAA
>NW_011957217.1:0-1381 GCF_000949405.1 Vollenhovia emeryi | reverse complement strand
TGCTTACACTTGGCGCGAGACACTACCGTGTCTCGTGATACAGGGAGCTACACTTTTTGTGTGTTAGTGGAATACATCAAACCGAGTAGAATTTGTATTGCTATTATAATTGAAATTTTTTGTTTAGAATAATAACACTGAGATGAAAAAGGACAGTGAGAAAGAAAAATTATCTGTAAAAAAGCATAAAGAATCATCTAGCCATAAGCAGGTATACATATATTATCAGTTGTAATTACAATACCATAATCAAGTCATAGCCCCCCAGTACCCGAGCCATTCAGCGTATTGTCAGTACCGGCGTGGCATCTACCAAATGCAACACCTTTTCCAATAAAAACGTTTTTTTCAGCTTAATTCTTTCAATTCTTAACGTCTTTTAATTATATTACAGTATATGTTAAGGATAAATACACATATGTATAATACTGATATATGTATTATTAGTTAATACAAATATATATACCAAAAGACGAATGTTATATGTCTATACATTGTATTGAAGCCTCAAGTATTGTTTAAAATTTTAACGCAATATATAGTCTGTACTTATCCCCTATATTTAAAAAATGGTTCAAAATTTCGAAAAACCACGAAACACATGTTTAATTATTTCGAGAGGCTACTCTTTTAAGAAAATTGGAGGGGTTGCCCCTTCCAACAGAGAGTTCCAGGGGAGCCTCAACTTAAAAATTTTAAATGGAACCTCTCATATTGTAATACATCGTTTAAAAGGACATAAAAAAGACATTTTTGGCACAAGACGGAGGTTTTTTGATACATTTATCCGTCCGGAAATTATTTGCGATCTGAAAAGGAATGAATTTTCAAAAAATCATTACTCCTATTTGGAAAATTCTAGAAAAACGTTTGAGATTTGAGTAGTTTCGTCATTTTAAGTCCTTTCCAACAGTGTCATAAGCAGTACGTTTTATAGCACGTGCTTACACATTCTCATTGCGTAATATGTTCAGTTGCACACTGTCTTTCAGTTCGTCAATTTAGTTGCACACAGCTGCTCAATCCAAATCCTTTAGTTTCGTTATTTCTCTACAGTCTATTACCTGTAACACTTTAGTTTTCAATATTTTGTAACATTCATTTACATTTTGAGCTTCTAAAATATCACTCTTACGACGATTATTCAGTTCTGCAACTTGTTTATTGTGCACATTCACAAGTAATCATTTCTTTTCAATATCGACTTGAAAGAAAACCCAAAGATCAAATCTGAAATTTCTTATGAAAAAAAAATTTTTTTAAATTTTTTATTTCTTATTTCTTATTTCTTTCCTAAAAATTTCATAAATACAAACTTTGTGTACACCCTGTATATTATGATTATACAGGGTGTCTGATGCAAAAGTAGCTACTTTGCAAA
>NW_011957216.1:0-1381 GCF_000949405.1 Vollenhovia emeryi | reverse complement strand
TAGCGCGCGCGCGCGCACGCACGCACGCACGCACGTATTTTTACGCTGTTTCATAACAGACGGTATTTCCAGGCCTATGTTACGATTTGTAAAATCAACGTTGGTAAGATATTACAAAAACGTCTAATGGCCGCTGAATTGTAATGTCTTGTAAATGTTACAATTCAATATTCAGAAAACCTTGTTAAATTATAATAAGGTAACATTGGTCGAGCTAGCAGAATATTTTTTATTGGAAGTGTGTTCGCGAATCCCGCGAGGCGAGTTCGCTGGTTACCGCTGCGGATGGAAGCAGGGTGAGAGGACTTAGCGGTGAGAGGCTCAGGGAACGGATGCACGCTTGCGAGGGTGGAAATCACGTGATCATACCTCGTGTAGATTGGATAAAAGTATCGTGTCCCAGTTTAATAAATGAAAGAAGCTTACAGTGAGCAGTCTATAAATAAGCGGTGAATGAGAAGTCCTTAAATCACTTGCACGGGTCGATATTATTGATCGAACACCGGCCTCGCGATGTAGATGCCCGTGAGCCGTGTCCACGCGGCGCCGGCTTGCGCGATGCGTGGTGAGCCTAAGTCGCCGATGATGCTGTATCCCGAGCTGCCTGAGTCGAGTCGCACTGTTGAGTCCTCTATTTGTCCACACTGAGTCTAGTCTTCGGTGAGAAAAGTCCACGAGAGCACACTAATGTCCTTAGCACTGCACGACGCGTGTACTTCGTACCGTAGCCATTAGCGAAAAGGTTGCCGGAAACGAACGTGAGGAAGCGCGGTCGCCTCGCGTCGCGATCGGGCATGCGCGCGCAGCGCCCCTGTGGCGCTGCACGATCCGACCCGGCTGATGCTGCCATTACGCCGGTGACGAACAGACCGAGATTCATAATTGAATCCGGAACAAAGTGCTGAAATTGAATTATTCCTCTAATCCAACCTTAGCTCAGAAAATTTCTGACCGTTGCAATATTATTGTACATATCCCAGGCAGCACGTGTTAGTTTAAAGTACGTTTCTTACAATTAAACGTGTCTAATGTCTAAAGCCCACTTTACACGATCTATAATTCGCAACAGAATTCGAGACAGAATTCCATTTAAAAATTTGGTAAAAGTGCCGAATAGGGGACCCAGCTCCTACGACCTTGACCTTCAAGGTCAAGGTCAAGGTCACCCTCCTGAGTGACCCTCAGAAGGTTTTAGCCGTCGCTCGTTGCTGGTTAAAAAGTTATTAACAAAAAAAGTTTGGTTTATGTGTAAGTTGCAAATGCGTTTAGCACGGCGCGCTGCGCGCGCCCTCCCCCCTCCCCTCCCCGCCCCTCCCCTTCCCCTTCCCCTCCCCCGCCCCTCCCCCACCCCACCCATTATTTACAACCTACCATCTTATCT
>NW_011957215.1:0-1381 GCF_000949405.1 Vollenhovia emeryi | reverse complement strand
CTCGCTTCTCCCGAAAATCCCTGGGAGAGCAATGATGTTCCATACTGGAATGGAATGGGGAAACCATGGAGAATGTATAAGTCCCAGTCTACAATAGATGATTTAAGCCCTAAGCTTTAAGAAATTGGCCAATCACGGTCAAGTATGAGAAGAATGCGCGACTGTGATTAGTCAATTTCTTAAAGCGTCGTCTACAATAGGTGGAGTAAGCTTGGCGCAAGAAGTAAGAGTAGGAGTAAAGAAATGGATCATTTCCATTTCCTACTCCTACTTCAGCTCTGACGCTTACTCGCGGCGAATTAAAGCGTAGTTCGACCAGTGCTACAAATATTAAAAAAAATTATGTCTATTCTTTAGCTTTTACACTGAAAGGTAAAGGTTAGGTTTTCTTACTTCTTCTTACTCCACGCTTACGCCGGTTATTGTAGACGACGCTTTAGGCTTAGGGCTTAAATCTCTATTGTAGACTGGGACTAAGGAGACCGAACCACAGTATAACCACAGTATAACCAGTAGTGGCACTCGCTCTTTTGTTTCACGTTCGCGCCGATCCGTACCAGAGAGAAGCCTTAGGGGCTTTCTCTCTGTCCGTACTGCGCATCCGACATGTTTTTATTCTGATCATCACAGGATTTTTGTACGTGTGTTGGTGCAAAGTCGGTGTGACATTGAAAAATTCGCAGTGTGACGAATAACGCGTAAATACTTTTATACGTTGGAGCAAGTAATTACATTAATTACTTTTATTAGAACATTTTTTTCATAGGCCATTTCCATTTACAATAAATAATTAATGTATGCCAGTTGGTATGCGCCTTTCCTGGATACGATCCTGAAAAGGGCCCAGGTACTTTTAGCCGTTGATACACTGTTGGATATAATAAAAACATGGCGGAAAATTGAGAACGCCCCAGTGAACTCTATACATACTGGAATGAGTGATCTATTGTTCTGGCTGTTGCCGAGAGAGAGGTGCGTTTGGGTGAATCCTTGTCTCCTTCTAGTACTACCTGATTGGATAGTTGCATATAAATGACGAGAAGAAGGGCGTCACTTATATGCGATTATCCAATCAGGTAGTACTAGAAGGAGACAAGGATTCACCCAACGCACCTCTCTCTCGGCAACAGCCAAAACTATAGATCACTCATTCCAGTATGTATAGTGTTCACTGGAACGCCCAGATCAAAGGTGCCGACAGGTTTGTTTTCTATTCCTGCACTGGTAAACTAGTGCAATAAATTAGAGTAAGACAAGTATATTTTTTCTCATTCTAGCTTACTGCACTAGTTCACCAGCGCAGGAGCAGAAAACAAGCCTAGAGAGTGGGCATACTGGTTATACTGTGCCGTGACTGTGCTCTGATTATGGGCAGTTCGGT
>NW_011957214.1:0-1381 GCF_000949405.1 Vollenhovia emeryi | reverse complement strand
GGGCAGCGGAGAGGGGTTCCTTCCCTGGTTCTGGGGGCGGGGACCGGTCCCCTTATTAGAGGCAGACCTCTCTTTCCCCCTCGAGCGCGACCTACCCCTCCCCAGCTCTGGGACCCGGGAGGTGCCCGCCTTCGGCGTGATCACCTCCCAGGTCTTTCTCTCGTGGGGCGGACGGTCGGCTACTTCCCCGCGGGGGGGGGGGATCCAGAGGCAGACTATCAGGGTCCACCTCCATCTCCCCCTCCCCCGGGGCATTCACCCCCGAAGGGGTGGTGCCTCCCTCGTCTCGCGGCGGATTGGGGGGCGGCGGCATCGCCTCCCGGTCCTTTTCCTCTTTCTCCTTCGAGAGGGCCGCGACCTGCGCCTTAAGAGACGCCACCTCCTCTCTTAGCGCCTCTAGCTCCCCGTCCAATCCGCCCTGCATGCGCGTGGACAGCGCGTCCACCGCAAGCCGCGTATAAAGGGCACAGTCCCGTATCTGTCCGGTGACTGTGCCCCTCAAATTCCGACTCGTCTTGGCCAGGTGATCGATCTTACTACTGTAGTCGATCACCGTGGCCACAAGATCCCGAGAGGGAGTCTGGGGGATCTGTTCCCCCATCTCCCTCTCTTTCTTCTTCCGCACGGCGGTTTCGTATTGCAGGGGGTCATAGTCCCCCTGCATAGCCCGCTCAACCTGGCGTAACTCCTCCTTTGCCCGCTCGAGGTCCTTGTTCGCCTCTTTCCTTTTTTCAATAAGGAGGCCTTCCCCGGTCGTCGGGGGCCTACCTCTACCACCCTTCTTGGGGAGGGAATCCTCCTCCCCACTGGAGTTGCTGAGGGGGCGCGACACCTTCGTGCGTCTCCCCCTCCCGCCGCTCCGACTCCTCTTCGTGGCCCCCGAGCGGGACCTGTGGGACTTTGTGCTCTCGTCGGAGCCACGGTCCCCCTCGGGGTCCACATTGCTGGCCGCGTCATCAGTCGCGAAGACCTCCTCGTCCTCGCTTCGCGCGGTCTCCTCCCCCTCCGTATTCCTCGGGGAGGGGGATCCCCTGGACCTCAGGCTTATCCTGTTTGCCAGGGCCGTCGAGTCCTCCTCTTCCTCGTCCGTCGAGCGGACCCGGACTTGGGGGTCCGACCTGGTCCGCAGTGCGTCCATCTTTTTTTTGGCGCGGATCTTGGCGGACTTGGGGCCAACCGGGCCCCCAAGCCTTTCGACCGCCACCCTCACCTCCTCCACGCTCCTAACCGTGGGGCCGGGCAGCCCAGACGGCCCAGGCTGTTGGGAGGCCGTCTCGCCATCCTGCTCCCCCTCTTTCACGCCCGCCACTGGTGTGCGCGGCGGCGTGCCCTCTCCCTCCTCATCCTCCTCCCCAGGCTTATAAAAAAAAGAAGAGTTTTT
>NW_011957213.1:0-1381 GCF_000949405.1 Vollenhovia emeryi | reverse complement strand
TATCCGTTCAGGGTTGTGGCAAGGATAAAAAATAATTGACATAATATATTAAAGTAGTAATAACACAAAATGTTGATAGTAATGTAAGGTTAGATGCTTCAATTGTTGATCGGTGTTGTCGAGTTATGTAAAAACTTAGAGCAGAAAGCTTGAAGAAAAAAATTAGAAATAGAGAATGCTGAACTAAGAGAGAGGTAAACTCAAGGAATTCATCTTTACCAAGTTCAAAAGAGCTGTACAAAATAAAAAAAGACACACCAGAAGATAAGTCAAAGTGCGGCAGGAAGATAGGTGGTCAAGTTGGACATAAAGGAAATTGCCGAGCTAAAATGGAAGCAGATGAGGTGGTGAAGGTAGAGTTACCAAATAGATGCGAGTGTGGTGAAAAAATCACAATATCAGAAAAACCATATGTCTATCAAAAAGTTAGAAATTAAGCCTTACGTAGTTGAGAGAACATGGTCGCTGTCGTAAATGCGGAAAAAGAAGGAGTAGCAAGTTACCAGAAGGCTGATACCTTTGGCCCTAGAGTTAAGTCAGTAATTACGGCATTGAGTGGGTTTTATAAAAACTCGAAGAGAGAAATAGCAAATATTATGAAGGATATTTTTAATTTGAATATAAGTATTGGCAGTATATCCAATAGTGAAGCAATGGTTGCATCGAAGTGTAAAGAAGCATATGAACGAGTAGAGAGAGCAAGCAAAGTTTTGCATATTGATGAAACTAGCCATTACACTAAGGGTAAACTTGGTTGGTGCTGGATGTTTGCCAACAATAAAGCAAAAGTTAGCAGATACAAGAGGAATGAAATTTTTAAAGAATAGTACATTTTGTGATTACAAAAACCTGGTAATTACCGACAGATATGCAGTTTACAACCACTTCAGTGATGAAAAACGACAAATTTGTTGGGCTCACTTATTGAGAAATTTCGAGAGGTTATCTCATAGTTGGAATAATGAGATTTGGCCATTGTTTAAAAGATGCAGCTAATGGATTGTTTGCATTAAAAAATGCTTTGTCAGAAAATGAAATTAGTATTTCAAAGTTAAGCCAAAGAATTACGAACAGTACTGCATGATAAAAATATCTTATATACTTGAAGCAAAAGGAGCTTCACGAACGGTAAAGGGTATTATAAAATCCGAGCCAATGATGTGGACATTTTTGGATGACCCATGGAATATCCCATTACCATGTTGAGCGACAGATACGGCATTATGTAGTCTATCGTAAGAATTCGTATTTTACACAGTCAGTACGAGGAAACATGTTTCTTGAACGGGTGATCTCATTGTACCTAACCTGGAGGCAAAAGAAGCTCAACCCTTTTCAAAATCTCCTATCTATTGTCTCTTAAGCCACACCCCTGAACGGA
>NW_011957212.1:0-1381 GCF_000949405.1 Vollenhovia emeryi | reverse complement strand
CAATTTCATGCAAGCGAAGAAAAGCTAGCGGTTACCCCCACTTCATCGATTTCCGACATTGAGCGAAGACACGCTCGAAGTTCGATATGGTCGAACTATTAGCGAAGCAACGCTCAACGCCGACAACAGTGAGTGAGTGCGTGCGTCCCGTAGAAAAATTATTTGTGGGTTAAGTTGCTAATTAAATAAAAGCTAAAAATTATAAATATGGCTGAAGGGACCGATGAATGTTTCACAGCGCCAGAAAATACAAACGTTAGTATATATTTTATACTATATAGTTACAAGTAAACTTATAGGTTAGATTGCTCTTTATTTCTTATTTATTTATGTATAATATAGATTTATTTGTTACATTGTGTTAATTAGTATTTCTTATATTGTAGGAAAATCTATTAAAATCCTACACAGGTGATATGTGCGAAACCATTTGTAATATAAATGAAGTAAATGATCATCCTTGCATGGAAGAATACAATAACGTTTATATTGATGAAAATTTATAAATGTATCCTCAAAGCGGTGAGTATTAGTGACATTTTTTTATTACATATTTTTTTGCTTACACAAGTAGCATTAGTGGATGTTGTAATGTGCAGCTGACGGAAAAATTATTCGAAAAAGTTTGGTGAAGAATAACGAGGTGATCGTGATGGAGACCACCCAAATCCAAAACCGAGAGACCAATAGCAATTGGCAAAACCAAAAAGTTATACAAGAGGAACAGCTCATCGAAGAAATTCGCAAACGTCCTGCGCTGTGGAATTTCAAGGGCGGCAGGCGAGAGAGAGACAGGCGGAAAAATTTTTTTGTTATACAATTGTTTATTTATTTTTTCGTAGCAAAATACGTTGTGTGCATAGAAAACATGTGTATTATTAAATTAATTACGTAGAAAAATAAAAGATATATATTTATATACGAGTACTCCAATTGTATTAATAATTACACACGCGTGTCCTGGCTGATTCAACCTCAACTCTTGCAATAATAATTTTCGAAAATGGGTGCTACCCAATATTTTTTTCTTTTTCGATAAATGCACCATCGATAAAAGCTGTAGCAGCTATATGCGTCGCCTCTTTATGACCTCTGCTGCAACTGTAGCTGCCACTGTACGTCTATAATACTCCACGTATTCGATGTACTGTCTATAATAATTGGAATAATCCATTTTATTATACGGAGTTAACTTGTTAGGTTAAGTAGCGTTAGCTTTTCAATGCTACTTTGCATTGCGTGGAGTGGGGGTAAAACGCCAGCTTTTCTTCGCTCCATGAAAAGGGAAGAGGCGGTAGCGTCAGCTTTTCAACGCTGCTTTGTGTTGTGATGGAGTGGGGGTAAACGCCAGCTTTTCTTCGCTTGCATGAAATTTCAGCTT
>NW_011957211.1:0-1381 GCF_000949405.1 Vollenhovia emeryi | reverse complement strand
AAAGAATTAGCTAATTTAATAGTTTATTATTTATTTTTACTTATTTATTACATTAACTAAAAGGTACTACTTTCAAATATTTTTTGCTAGTTTATGTTCTGTTGCTAGGCATTTTTTCCATTTTTGGTGCTAGAACGAGGCAAGTCCAAATTAAAAGTGTTAAAATTTCATGTATTTTGAAAGTTTGTTATTATTTGAATAAGTATGTGCTAATTGATAGCTAAGAAGAATATAATGTAAAATAAATCAACTTTCTGAAACAAAATTTGAAAACGGGGGAAAGTTTTTTTCGTTTATCTCAGAAACATAAAATGTGGACTTACCTCTTTCTTGCAGCAATGTCTTCAATTGCATCATCTCTCTCGGCACTGGTCATATTACTTTGCAAACAACACACAAATTGATCGAAGCTTTCATTTACAGCTTCTATATCCTCCGACAGTTTCCGATATACATGCTCTACACAATGTTCGAGATTGAGTAAAAATAATACAGTTGACATGTTCATGTACATGCAAGTGTCATCTAACGTGAATTTTACAACTTTTTTATTGTACATTCTAACAAGTTCTAAAACTAAATTGTCAATCTGTACCGATGATGATGCGTCTGTTGACTTGAAGAGCTGCTCTATTTCGGCACGTTTCTTGTTAAATTCCATCCACGTTGAATGATTTAACACCATCTTATTTCCACGATTGTCGCCGAGAATGAATTCCACATAGGATGCATCAGGTGCCACGCAGATTCCAACATCCAAGTATTTGTACGCAGTAGATGTCAGGGCGAATCTCCTGCTCATGATACGAGGCGTGTAACGAGGTTTATCAGAACTGAAAGAATACATAAAGTAGAATAAATACAAGTAAATCAGGAAAAGTATGAACAAATATACAATAATTTTAGGGTACTTACGCATCATGCTGTTTCTTGCACGAAACAGTTTCATGTCGAGAAACGGATGGCGTATAACTGCTTCGAGGAACATACGGAATGTAACGCCGATTGCTAAAACTGTTTGAAAACTACAATTAAATGTTGAAAAATGTATGCAATATATGTATATGCAATATCACGGTAGTGTCTCGCGCCAAGTGTAAGCGTAGCTAGTACACGCGTGCGAGACCGACCGTGTAAGTTTACGCGAGTACACGAGTTGACGGGCCCTCAGATTTTCGGATCTCAACAACGGCTGATCCGACGAAATTGAGACTGCCCTTAATCGATAGCTTGGGTACGATTTGCATAATAAAAGTGTTTTTACTTTTCTCCTACGTGCTCCAGGAGTGGAGGTATTGCAATGCAAAAGTCAGATTTGTTAAATTTTGGATTAAGAAACGTCTTTGTCGTCGTCTTCGTCCCGGTCGTCGTCGTCGTCGTC
>NW_011957210.1:0-1381 GCF_000949405.1 Vollenhovia emeryi | reverse complement strand
TTTCACATATGATCATATATGTATAATCATATATGCTCATATACGAAAAATGTCCATATATAAGATACCATATGTATCATATATGATCGTATATGATAATGTGTTTGTCATATATGACAGTATATATGACAAACATGTGCATCATATATGATCGTATATGATAATGTATTTGTCATAATACTGTCATATATGACAAACACATTATCATATATGATCATATATGATACATATGGTATCTTATATATGGACATTTTTCGTATATGAGCATATATGATTATATATGATCATATGTGAAAATTTTTTCCCGGATGGTATGTAGTTATTAGCGATTGCATTTGGAAGGAATGGATTAAGCAGTTCAGATTAGCATAAGTGTAATATTGTTCTCTCGTGATTATCATCTTTTGCAACAAACATCCGACATAGATAATGTTACTTTCAGGATACTCGATTTACAGAAAGACAGATACTTTGAGATATTGGCAGCCAAGTATTGGAATCAGACGTTGAAAGCCCAATGTCCGAACTCCGATGAAAACGAGGGAATTACGTTAGAGAGCTTGGGTTCGTTGCCATTTCTTATACATTAGAAATTAGATATTATATTTATGTTTGTCACATTTTGTGTCTAATTAGTATTTTTATATAGGAGGTGTATTTATTGCGACTTTGTTCAGACTGGCATTGGCGATGATCACTTTAGCCGGTGAAGTTCTTTATTATCGCAAACGCGGTGGTTCTCAGCAAGGGAGTCAGAACGAGAAAAGGATTAAAGATACTTAAAGTACTGAAAACGACAAGGTCATCTTGCAGAAAATCGCATCGAAGCTTCGAATGCAGCCCGCGCCCACTGACGCAGTTTTTGGCAAACAACTTAGTCGGACACAGCGTGTTTCACACATTTCCGTTTATCCACGGCATTTCTCCAAGGAGTAAACCAAAGTTTCAACGACGATCAATCATATTACAGACTTGCAAATCATCTCTGGTTAATCCTTATGTGTTTTTCAGAGTTTTCTCCTTTACGATCACTTTTAATATTTAAAATTTATCACGATGGCCAATAAGTAGAGTTTTCGCATTATGGTTAGTGTATTTGTCAACAGTTGTCGTACTTGGATATTGTTTCATTATAAAATCATTATTGATTAATACAATATTATGCAGAAAATTGAATTTAAGTAATTGATTAAATTTGTTGAAAACTTTAGTCTTCATGGCTTCCGGATGGTTGCCACGTCCGTTTGCAGTGTGGTGCCGACGCGACGTCTCGCAGGCGTTGCAGTTTGCTTCATCAGGGCTGGGAGACTCTGGTACTGAGCTCCCTCGCGTTGCGCTAGTCCTTTTATACTCGTTCTTGGGGGGGGAGGGAGGGGGTGGT
>NW_011957209.1:0-1380 GCF_000949405.1 Vollenhovia emeryi | reverse complement strand
TCGATGCTCCAGATCGTGTTACAAATGATATGTGTTGTAACCTATATAGTGTTACAAATGATATGTCGTAGGCTTGATTGGTCTGTCACCCGCTACCGGTGATCTGGAGCATCGAAGGTTCGCGAAGCCTTTATAGTATAAAAGAGGCACACTGGCCACCTTGCTCTTTGCGCGAAATCTAGTCTCGCTTAACGTTTTTGTTCTGTGTGTCAAGAGATTGCAACCGATCGGCTTTTCCTACTTCGCGTGAACTGTCGGACTTTTGCTGCTCGCGGATCTCGCTACTAAATCTCACAGACACGCGCGGGGGAGAACCCCCGAACATTAGCACTCTGTAAATATTGTAAATAGTTGTTCATTATATTCGCTAAAAGCAAGTGACGTTCTAATCATTTTCGGACCTAACCTTTGATCCATTGGTCTAGTTTACACCGTTAAATCGGTTGGTGCGCACATCAAGTTGGTACGGACTAAACATTTGATACATCCCTGTTTACACCATTTCGTCTCAAAACAGGTTAGGTTAGATTTTTAATCTGGATAAAGTAAAATCAAACTTCTACCACAATATGCTAAACTGAACCGTACTTCTAACCTCAATCTAGCAGGAATGCCGGGTATAATACGACCCAAATCGTAATCAAGCGTTTACAGCACCCTAAAATATTTTGATACGCGCACCAACTTGGTCTGATACTAGTGATTCAGGAGTATCAGACCAGAGCGCACTAAAGTAATCCGCGAGCGTTTACATCGAGCGAATCAAGCGATTTGATACCGATATAGTATTTGGTACGCGTACCAAACGATCGGTGTAAACTAGCTCATTCTTGCACACAGATCTTTACTGGTTATGTATTATCCGTTTTCGTTCCGTTCCGCTAAAATGACTGCCATGGGGAACCCGGCTATGAAAAAGCGGAACGGAATCATCTGATTGGTTAGCCTTTCATCTAGTTACCTTTCCGTTACTGTTCCGTTCCGCTGTTTCTATCTCCATCGGGATGCACCCTTATATTACATGGGGTGCGTTCCGAATTACGCATGAAGCGCGTAGACTGCAATACTGATGCGCAACGCTTCGAAATCGTTCCGTTTTTTTAATGCACGCATAAAGCGCATGAGCGCTTGAGAATTTTGGAACGATTTCCCGAGCGACTTATGCGCTACGCTACAGTGGGTTTGGCAGCTGAGAAAAATGACGCCGAACGAAACGCAAACAAACGTTTAACGGTACCCAAGGAAAAATGAAAAGTCAAGATGATGTCAATTTGATGTCATATTGACCAAATTTATGTCATATTTTGGTCAATATGACATCAAATTGACGTCATCTTGACTTTTCATTTTTCCTTGGGGTATCAATTGTATCTGCACTGA
>NW_011957208.1:0-1380 GCF_000949405.1 Vollenhovia emeryi | reverse complement strand
GTATATTTTCAAGAAGTTATGTAAGTATAATAATTTATTGACTATTCATTTATTGCAGGAAGAAAATAATGCAGTAGAGAATTTAATCGACATGCATGATGAGGCTGTTCAACAATGTGAAGAAGAGATCAATAATTCTTTATTAGATGAAAATAATAGTAGCAACGATGAAACTTATAACAACCAAAGTGATGAAGAAAATATTTTTGATGATGATCATGACGAAGATGACGAAAGTGACGAAGGTGACGAAGGTGACGAAGGTGATGAAGAAGTAAGAATTCGATTATAAAATAATATTTTTTGTGTATATGTACGATTGTACAGATTTTGAATATTAAGGTGATAATTATGTAAACTGTTAGTTTATTTTGTGTTGGAAAAATTAAATTTTTGTGCTTTACATTAATTTGAACATTTCATTTAAAACTTTAACGTATATACTTTTACACGTTTTTTAATGTATGAAATATTTAGTACGATAAATGAGCCTAAAATTTTTTTTAATTGAATTTGATTATTCTTTACATCTATATGTATATTTTATTAAAATTTCATAATATCTCTAATTACATTTTGCTAACTAGATGGAATTCTATAGATAATTTTAGAAAACAATTTCTTTACAGATAAGGCAACCAATTTATGAGACCTGTCCATTAACTCGAGATGAAAGTGATCTCCTTATCATGAGCTTTGTAATCCGTCATGGCTTAACAGATCTGGCATTTGAAGATCTCATAAATTTATTAAATTGTCATCTTCCAATTACACTAAATTTTTCTCGACACCTATTCTTAAAAAAGTTTCCGAAAGTTGCAAATATGAAAACAATTTTCTATTGTCCGGAATGTTTTGTGGTATTAGGTTTTGAACGAATAACACACATTAATTGTACCTCTTGTAATATGGTGTATATGAGAACTGATTTAGTTCGTAGTGGGCATTATTTTGTACATTTACCATTGAAAGATCAACTTCGTTCTTTACTATCAGGGCCTCTTTTTCATAAGTTGCAAAGAGGTTATGCAGAACAGTCTAATATACTTTCAGATATAACTAGTGGGAAATCATATCGAAGACTGTGTAGAGATGGAATTATTAAAGATTATGACATAACTCTTCAGTGGAATGCTGACGGAGTGGATACTTTTAAATCTTCAAAAGTATCCATGTGTCCAATCCAAGTGGCAATCAATGAATTACCGAACTATCTACGTAAACAAAACATCCTACTGTCAAGTGTCTGGTGTTCAGCGAAAAAACCCGTGATGGATTTATTTTTGAAACCTTTCGTGGATGACTTAAAAGATTTACATGAAAATGGTTTTCATTGTTTGCCTCCTGGTTTCGATGCACCTGTTCATGTTAGAGTACATT
>NW_011957207.1:0-1380 GCF_000949405.1 Vollenhovia emeryi | reverse complement strand
CGAAGATATTTTTGTAGAGATGCAAATTGTCTAAACCGCGGGCAACGGGCGTCCGCGGACGTCCAGCCGGCGGGCATGCCTAGGGATGTGCGATTTACGAAATTTTGTATCGCAATGCGATTCATCTTAAGGATCGCAATTGATGCGATATATCGCGTCACGATTTTTAATCGCAAAATGCGATTTTATATCGCACGCGATTTTATATCGCACGCGATTTTATATCGCACGCGATTTTATATCACAGATGCGATTTATATCGCGTGCGATTTTATACATATATATCTAATGCTTGCACTAATAATTGATATCAATATTTATTTTATTTTAGATGTATTTATATAAATTGTCATACATATAAAAATTGACACTTATAATGTTTTTGTGGAAAAGAAAAAAGCATATTTATTAATTAAAAAGAAAAATACTTTTGTCATGTTCTATTAATATACATATATCTTAGACTGTAATATTACGTAATTTAAATATTATCACATGTAAGTTTCTTATTAGTTATATAAGAAATGACGAAAATAATTGGTAAGTCACGGTGGTAGTAACTTCATATTATATATGTATGTAAAGTCGGGTTTAAATATTATATTTAAATATATATATATTTATACACGACTTTACATACAGATACAATATTAATTCGGCTTAGGAACAAAACATTTGTTCATTGCTAAAAAAATTAGTTCGGCTGCATGCTGTCCCGTTAAGCGTGTACGCTCTTCCGTAATCACTTGCCCGCCCTTGCTAAAAACTCTTTCTGATGCTACGCTCGTTCCTTGAACAGCGAGATATTTTTTGCTACTATGCTTATCCTCGGGAAATCTTTTTCATGATCTCGCCACCATAACAAAGGATTTGTATTCATATTAACAATCGGCGCCTTCAAATAATTTTTTATTTCTCTTTCAATCATTTTGATTTCTGTTAATTGTTCGTTTGAAGATTCGATACAAACTTTCTTCTTCTTCCGAAATATAGCAGCAAAACCGCTTTCAAATTCAGCTTCGACTTGATATTCATTGGCAATAACACTCTTTGGTAGCGCCATTTGGTTTATAACTTCTGCGAGACGTTTTTCTACTACATTTAACTCCTCCCCCAAATATTGCTCTCGGAAACGTGGATCTAAAAGTGTGCATAATTGCAGAAATTGACGTCTTGCGAGTGCAACCTTTCGCGATGTACAGCCATTCTGTGCTTCTATATCCTCTATAGGAGGATCATATCGCTCTTTTAAAGCTCGAATTAAATGCTGTCGAAGTTTTGTCTCTAGTAGGGTATATAGGGGGATTCTAACTCGGGAGCTCCGAGGGGGGAGCGGGGCGGGGGGGTACTCCGCGGCGAGGGGACCGCGGGGAGAAGGGG
>NW_011957206.1:0-1380 GCF_000949405.1 Vollenhovia emeryi | reverse complement strand
TAATGCGGGGGCCACCTTCACCCTGAAAATCGGAAGGTCGGGTAGGAATACAGGGGTCCGCCTTCTCCCTCGTATAAAAACTCGGAGGCGGGGACACGGGTAGGGGAGGTGGATCGGCGCGGGCCGCGAGGTCACGATGCCACACACCTACCAACAGGAGTCTGTCTTGTTCCTCGTATAAAAACTCGCAGACAGAGACACGGGTAGGGGCGGTGGATCGGCAACCGGTTCTCACTGGGGCACCACACACCGCCAACAGGGGATGTCACCCCCTGGTACAAAAACCGGTGGCCGGAATGACGGGTAGGAGGAGATGGGAGCGGAGGGGTATCTGCGCCCTGAAGCCCCACATCTCCGAACAGGAGGCCACCTTCCTCCTGTATAAATATTCGGAGGTTGGACCCGGGCCGGGGGACGGTATCCTCAGATTTTAACGGAGGACCACCCCCTGGCAAAAATGGCGTGGCTGGACGGTGGAAGGGTACGACCCTGGGTGGACGATTCTCCTGGGAACATTACGGCGGGTGTTGCCCACGCACCTACCGCGCCGGGAAGACTCGCTCTCCCACTCGCCTGGGGAGGGACCCCTCATGCCCTCGATGTCTGGCCGGAGAGGCCGGCGCGGGGGCGGGGAGTCTGCTCAGTGGTACGACCCGATTGCCAACACTGGCGTCCGCCTAGTGAGAGTCCACCTCATCTCACTATAATATAACAGAACGGAGGATGGCTTTCATAAGGAGGCGATGTAGGTCGCAAAGTGACTTTAGTCACTGGGTTGCTGGGCGAGCAGCGACGCTCAAGAGGGGGCTGCTGCGGCGGCCAATTTTGAGGGTGGCATCCCCGGCATTCTGCTGGGGTATACACTATCGATCTCTCCTGAGATGCAGGGGTAGGGTTCTGGATGAGTGGGCGGCGGCGCACGGTCTGGTCCTCGTGAATGAGGGCCGGACCGCCACCTGCGTGCGGACGCAGGGGGAGTCCATTGTGGATCTCACATGGGCTACCCCCTCGGCCGCGCGCCTGATCCCCGGGTGGAGGGTGGAGCGGGACATCAAGACTCTGTCAGATCACCGTTACATAACGGTGGAGCTCGGTGTCCTCTCCCCCGTGCGCCGCCAGGAGACGCGACCGCGATGGGCCCTCCGGAAACTCTGCGAGGACGCCCTGATGGCCTCGTTAGAGGCCGCCTGTTGGGTCCGGGGAGGTTTCCCCGAGACCCGGGAGACGGACCCCCTGCAAGAGGCCGGCTGGACGTGGGATTCGTCCAGAGGGTGGTGCAGACCCTCTTCCCCGACATCGCTGGGGAGGATGGGGGGCCGCCCTCCGAGTCGGGGGAAGACTCCCCCGACTGGGACGACTCCCTCGACGTCCAGCCGGAGG
>NW_011957205.1:0-1381 GCF_000949405.1 Vollenhovia emeryi | reverse complement strand
AGAATATTGTGCTTTACAGAAATACGCAAACCCGATACAAACTTATTTTCCATCATTTGTAAGTCCATACGCACACAAGAATATTGTGCTTTACAGAAATACGTCGACATTGTTTTTTAAATATCTTTTTAACGAACTACGAGCGACGGCTAAAACCTCTTCAAGGTCACTCAGGAGGGCGACCTTGACAACATATGTCAAGGTCAAGGTCATCGGGGCTGGCTCCCTTCATCGATATATTTACCGAAATATCTATATAATCAGAATTTTTCAGACACAGAAGCGTTAAAAGCTTCATCGTATCAAAATTTTTCAAATTGTGAAAACATACCTTTCCACGAGTACAAAACAAGCCCATGGAAGAAGTACTCGCTATACTAATATTATCCTCCGATTCATTTGTACTCTGAGACAATATGTTCCCAATTTCCTAAATCAAATAGTACTTATAAATAAACTCAATAAATTTATTTGACGCACATACAAACATAAAAATTGAATCATTAATATACAATCACAGTATAACCAGTATGGGCACTCGCTCTTTTGTTTCACGTTCGCACCGATCCGTAGCAAAGAGCGAATGTATTCAAATTTTCAGGGAATTACAGTCTTGTAATACTAAAACGATTTGACAAGTATTTGTGACCAGACGCGGTTGTTCTTAATTGTTATGAATTTTTTACTAACTGTCCTTTCGTTGTTCTTCCGCTGCTGATCCATAGCAAAGAGCGTTTCTCTTCAAATTTTCAGGGACTTATATTCTCGCTGATCGACAGCGGAAGAACAGTGAAAGGACAGTTAGTAAAAAATTAATAACAATTAAGAACAACCGCGTCTGGTCGCAAATACTTGCCAAATTGTTTCGGTATTACAAGAATATAATTCCCTGAAAATTTGAAGGGAATCGCTCTTTGCTACGGATCAGCAGTGGAAGAACAGCGAAAGGACAGTTAGTAAAAAATTAATAACAATTAAGATCAACTGCGTCTGGTCGCAAATACTTGCTAAATCGTTTCGGTTGTAAGAGAAAATTATAAAAAACAGAAATTGTCTTACCAATGGCGAATTTTCCTTTTCACTTTGAAGCAGTTGTTTCCGATTTCGTAAAAAATGATACCGTTTGCCAATTACAGGAATTATTTCCTTGATCATGGACTCAGACATATATAGGAAGGCCTCTTTATCAATTTGTTCATCTAAATAAGAAATTCACAACAATGACAATTGTCTTGCACTTATTATAAGAAACGAAAATAAAAGAACCTTTAAATTTTTCAATATACTCTGCTAGACCCCATTCTTCTAATCTGTCTTTAACAAAATCTGTGCTCTCCATATTAATATTGAATCTGCAAAAGTACGGAACGAAAAAGAAAAG
>NW_011957204.1:0-1379 GCF_000949405.1 Vollenhovia emeryi | reverse complement strand
CTCCAGAAGCCAATGCTCAGCGTGCCTGGGTGGTCCAACCATGCGCGAAGAAGTCCACCCCCGGTGGTTTTAGTGCGGTAGGCGTCTCCATTGCACACAGGCCTTGGGTTGTCAATAGCCCAAGTGCCAGGGAGACGAGTCCCTCACACCACCCGTCCCCTTCTCCAGAGGGGGCGGGTGACGGTCCATGAGGATTTCCACCGGGTCAAAAAAAAAAAAGTTGTTCTAAACATTGTTCCAAAGTAGAGGGGTATACTTCAAGTCACCAGTGATGAATAAATAAGATTAGTATTTTAGTTGATCCAAGTGGCAATATAATTGATAAAGTGTTACATTCGATGCGACGTTTCGACCAGGAATCCGGTCCTTATCAAGCAATCAAACTTGTGTATAAATGTTCATAAAGTACATATTGTAGCAGATATATAAGTCTTTGTCAACGCATTAAATCGACATTTTTATAAACTCTTAAGAGAACAGATCCGCACGCTGCGGCGTTTTAGTTTGAACAGTTCAAAGTCTTGCGCCCAGAAAAACGTGCGCGGGAGACCACCGGGGCAGCGCGCCATGGAGCAGGCGCCTGCCGCCGGTGCTCCCCCCTCGGCCGGAGTTCGGCCGGTGGAGGAGAGGAGGGGGGAGGCTGGTGGCTCGATGCAGGAGCCCCAGCCTCAGCGCCAACCAGGTGGGAAGGCGCCGGGAGAGAGGGCCTCACCTCCAGCAGAGGCTATGGAGGTCGAGGCCCTATCGGACGGGGGGGACAATAAGGCCGAGTGATGCCACGCTCTCCCCCCCGTCCGAACTTGAATGGGTATGGCCTTATCCAGGCCAACGTTAACCACTCTCCGCAAGCTCAAGATTTGCTCCAGTAGAACATGGTGGAGGGTGGTTATACGTTGGCGATCGGGGCCGAGCCCCACCGCCCCCCGAGAAACAGCCCATACTGGGCTGTTGATAACGGGCGGGCGGGAGACTCGGTTGCGATTCGATGGCGGTCGGTGCCGGGAGGGCCCGACACGGCCGCCATTGAAAAAGGGGAACGGCACGTGGCCGTTCAATGGGGGCCCATCGCGGTCGTGGGGGTCTACTTGAGGCCCACCTGGCGCCTTCCTCTCTTCGACGACTGGCTCTCGGACATCGGGCAGGCGCTCATACGCCTGAGTCCGAGGCCGGTCCTCGTGGCCGGGGACTTCAATTCGTGGCATACGAAGTGGGGTTCCCGGCACACGAATAGGAGGGGTAGGGCCCTGGATGAGTGGGCGGCGGCGCATGGTCTGGTCCTGGTCAACGAGGGCCGGACCTCCACCTGCGTGCGGACGCAGGGGGAGTCCATCGTGGATCTCACGTGGGCGACCCCCTCGTAGAGCGCCACGGACTTAACC
>NW_011957203.1:0-1379 GCF_000949405.1 Vollenhovia emeryi | reverse complement strand
CCGTCTTAAAGATTAGTCAGATTCAGATTGAAAGATTAATTACTGTTAAACTTTTCAGAGAAATTATATGCGCGTACCTTCGAGGAGAAGATAATCCGTAAATCCCGCATCCTCCAGAGTTTTAGCCGCTGCCAATCCTGCAATTCCTGCGCCCACTATCACGACTCTCGTCCTTTCCATTCTTCTCGCGCTCGTGTCATTCTCTATCCGTAACGCTTCGTCAAAGTTGTCAATCAGTTGATCTAAGCTATCACACCTTCTACGTTATCCGAAGAAATTAGTCTAATACATTTCAGAGGAACATACACAAATACATATGCATATGGCTAACTGTTTTCTACAAGTTTACCCAAATTCATAAATATTCTATTCTATAAGAGTTACATGTAAGTAAACTATACTATTCATTTGAAAATAGTTTCAATATAAAAATGGTCTACAGGAGACACGAATAATAAGTATACAAAATGAACACATAATACGTAATAATAAACACGAGAAGAAGTTCTCTTATTAATAATACTATATTACGACGTATATTTCATGTAAGTTATATTTTCCCAAATTTTACATCAATTTACAATGTTAAAATTTACATTACTATAATTTTATGTAATGTAATGTTATACAAATGTTTACATCTTACAAACAAGTACCGTAGTTGCCCATGCCTTAAATATATTCGCTTGTTGCGAATGTTGCAAATTGCAAAATATTTCTAGTTTTCCGTAATCCATTCATTACGAGGGTGTAGTTGTAGAAGATGTAGCTAGAGGTGAGCGTTTAATTGCCTAAGAAAAAGCATGCAATCAATATAAATGTAATTGCAAAATTATTTGTGCAAGATTTGAAGCAGATATATTCAAAAGTAACAATAAATAAGCAGAAGAACCTTCACTTCTATTAAGTTTCATGCAAAATAAAATATACATATATGATTCAAACATTAATAAGCTAAACATAACGTAATACAAGACAACTTGAGATGGTGCAATAACAGCAAAGATAAGCGGAAAGAATTATTAATTTATGATGCATTATATATGATTGCATAAAGATGCATTACATCTTTTATAAACTAAATTTTACTTAACAGACCACTCCCTTTTTTTCATTCAATTCTATTAAACTGTAAAAAATCACAATTTAATGAAAAATATACTATAAAAAGCTTGGATTAAAAAATAAATAAATAAATTTTGTGCCAAAAAATGTTTACAAAATCGATTTTATTTGCAATTTTTTAAAGCATATTTGATTAAGTAAAATGATCAGAATGATTTAAGCGTCATTATAATATTATATTTATTACGCTGTTAAAATTTGCAAGCTTTAAATGAATCGTAATTGACAAAATCTTACCTTTTAAAATCGATTAG
>NW_011957202.1:0-1379 GCF_000949405.1 Vollenhovia emeryi | reverse complement strand
GAGAGAGAGAGAGAATTCTGTCTCTAATCCATTTCCTCGCGAGTTATACTGTAGTGGAGGATACGGAGATCCGTTGTTCGCCCGTGTAGTTTTTCACAATATTTTGTCAGGTTTGTATGCGGAAGTACTTTCGCGTTGTACTCGTAGCACTCTGGCCGGGTGATCCGCCCCTTTGCTACCCCTCGTCCGGAAAATCCCAAAACGTACGACATTCATCGAACGAAAAAAGGGCCTCCTAGCAGTCACTCGACCGATTGTCCGCCCGACGCGATCTGAAAACCGTCGCTATCGAGAATGTCTCTAGCTATCTCCGCTAAATTGCGTGATTCCGTGTCAATGTCAAAAGAGTTAATATTGTTTCAAACCAACCCCGGACAAGCGCGAACGGCGACAGCCCGCGAGATCGTTCCGTGGAATTCAATCGAACGCGAACGGCGCGCATTCCGATCCGCCGCATCTGCAAACGCGACTGAGGGGAAAAAAACGAAAAAAAAAGAAGAGAAGAGATATTTTCGGAGCAACGCGGAAAGGAGCCTCTTGTGGATCGGCCGACTCACTAATTCGACAATCGCCCCGGATCCCCGTGTTCGGCTTTCTTTTTTTTTATGTCTGTTTCTCTCTCCCTCTCGACGTCGTCTTCGCTCCTCGTCCTCGCCGTTTCTCTCGCGCCCTCGCGCGTTCGAATCCCCCGTCCTTGTCTCCACGGCGACGACAGGCGGCTGACAGGGCGGAGTGTTCGCAACACCCTTGTACCCACGTGCTCGCGTGTACGCGTGTGCGTGCGCGTCGCTGTCACGACGGAGTACGGAACACGTGGCCGTGTGTGCGTGCCTCTCTCTCGCCCGTGCCGCGAAGGGCGCGCGCGGGCTCGTTCGCGCGTGCATGCGTGACACCCGGGATACGCACGGGGATCCGAGGGGCATTCTTCCGCTTTTTTTATCGCGGCCGGGCGTGCGTGCGACGTCGCGCCGCGCAGCGCGAGCGCTCTCGGGCTGTGAGCACGCGCGGGCAGGCAGGTGAGACGAGAGAGCCGAGAGCGCGATTGCCCGCGTGCACCCCTGCCCCCCCCCTCTCTCTTCCTCGCTTTTTCACCACCCCGCGGAACGACCCACGCGGGAGTTATCGCGGCAGGCTCCGTTTTGTGGAGGAAGTGCCGGAAGAAAACGGGAGCCGGTGTGGCCCCCGAGCGTACCGTTATCGCAATGGAAACCAGTTTTCTCTCGGGCCATTGCGTTGACTATGTTTCACTTTTGACACGATAATCCTTGTTTACAACTTGCCTCGGCCTGCCCGGGGTAATGAGTCAGTTTTAGAATCGAGCTAATTGCATTCTTTATTTAGTTTTACTCGCATTTGTGCTACACTGAGAGAAAAAAATA
>NW_011957201.1:0-1378 GCF_000949405.1 Vollenhovia emeryi | reverse complement strand
AATAGTTCAAATCGATATTGATTTGTGTCAACTGTCATCAGCATATCTATTTGGTTAAATTGCGACAAATTTCATCGCGGAGATTTACCAATTTAACCAAATAGATATGCTGATGACAGTTGACACACAACAATATCGACTTGAACTATTGAAAAAAACATTTTAAACTATTTCTAAAATTCATTGGAAATAAACAGAAATAGTTTCTTAATAAAACTCTTGCATATATTTTTACACTAATTTCATTAATGTCAAAGACGTGTGGTTCAAGAAAGCACCTTTATCACTGACCATTTTGCCATCCCTGAGCGCGCGAAATTCTAGCTTTGCTAATCGAGATGTTTAAACTGTTCCCATTTGAAAACTATTATAGCCTCGATTTTTTCGTATTAGAATTTTTGTCTCAAAATGTTACAAAGTACTTGTCATTAAAATATTTATCGCCAGTTTAGGTACACCCTGTATATATGTATTTGATCATTTTCATAGGTGGTGTTCCGTCCGTGTCGATCCGGTCGATCCGACAACGGACCCCACTTGCACGAAATTATAATTAGGCCGGTTGATGAGGGGAAGAGGAAGAAGGCTCTAAGATTCACTGGTCACGTGTTCACGGTTCAACGCGCATTTATTTCGGTCTCTATTATAATGTCACGGTATCGAACAACGAGAGACGCAGGCTGAGACGATACGGTGTCGTTGGCATAGCACGACGTACTACTGCCCGAAAAGCTCGGCTCATTAGCCCGCCCGTGCCCCCTTCCCTCGCCCCGTGCTCCCAGGCTGCTCAATCCACCCGGCAACAGGGGCGATCGGGAAGACGACCGGGCACGTGCAGACCACGAACAACATTCATGTGGCCACACAGGGCAACTCGCGAACAGGTGGTACTTACATTTCTTCACACCGCATGTATTTCGATGTAAGCGTAGCTAGTACACGCGTGCGAGACCGACCGTGTAAGTTTACGCGAGTACACGAGTTGACGGGCCCTCAGATTTTCGGATCTCAACAACGGCTGATCCGACGAAATTGAGACTGCGCTTAATCGATAGCTTGGGTACGATTTGCATAATAAAAGTGTTTTTACTTTTCTCCTACGTGCCCCAGGAGTGGAGGTATTGCAATGCAAAAGTCAGATTTGTTAAATTTTGGATTAAGAAACGTCTTTGTCGTCGTCTTGGTCGTCGTCGTCGTCGACCAGACCAACATTTTCACTTGACTTTTCACTTGACCACGTTGCAATTGACCACGGTCCCGATTGACCACGTTGCAATTGACCACGGTCTCGATTGACCACGTTGCAATTGACCACGGTCCCGATTGACCACGTTGCAATTGATCACGGTCCCGTTTGACCACGAGCTAATAGCGCGCG
>NW_011957200.1:0-1380 GCF_000949405.1 Vollenhovia emeryi | reverse complement strand
GTGGACGCCCGTTGCCCGCGGTTTAGACAATTTAATACAAATAAATATTTTATTTTAAAGTACAAAAACTTGGCGCTGCTCAACCGAATTTTAATTGCCCCCTCTCTCCTTCCACTATTCCTTCGCCCCACTCGTTTACAAGTATGAACCCAAGTGCGTGTGCGTGTACGTGCGTTCGTGCGTGTACGCGCGCGCGTGTGTGTGTGTGTGTGTGAGTGGGTGTGATGTGCGCCTCTCTGCCTCTCTCTCTCTCGCTAGCGTGCGCGCGTTATATATTTATGCATGTATATTTGTATGCGTATGTGTGTGTGTGTGTCGGTGTGATCATGGACCTATAATATATGGACTGCGCATTTCCCTTATTATACACAAGTTAGCATGAGACTAACGTGTATCCCGTAGAACAGAAAAAGATGCAAAATAACTGGACATTTCCTCTCTGCGCACAATGTATGCGCAGTAACAAAGTGACATAATAACCTTGCTATACTGATTAATTGAAGGAAACAAAATGTTAGTCTGCATTATATGTAAATATAAAAAAAGTTCGACCGACAGTGTATCTTTTTATCAGTAAGTAGCAAGCAATTGTGGAGTAATATACTTAGTAATTATAAATATATACGGCCAATTTATTCAAGCACCAGTAAATTATCTGCTGTTTTCTTATTTTACTTTCCTACTGATAGGTAAAACATGTTTTGCATTTTAATCATTTATCATTACAAATTAATTACTAATTACTTAATAATTATTATTTTTATAATTTATTCAGTAACTTTTTAAATGAATTTATTATTCATTACTTTACGTGGTATTCATTAATTTTTGTCAGTAATTGTTGGAACAAAGATTAGCTATTAAAGAAATAAAATATGTAAAAAGGCACATTCTTATCAAGTTTTTCAAAAAATTATTTTGAAAGGTATTTTAAAACTGACACATAATATTTATATTTTACCGTGAATTGTACTTTTTAAAGATAAGGTTAGAGAGAAACAGTCACAAACCCCTCTTGTGCGCATGAGCGGAGGAGAAATGTCCAGTTATTATGCATCTCTCTCAGTTGTATGGGATACATTCTTTCATCGCGATGCGCAGTCCATATATTATAGGTCCATGGGTGTGATGTGCTCCTCTCTCCCTCTCTCTCTCTCTCTAGCGTGCGCGCATTATATATTTTCGCATGTGTATTTGTATGCGTATATAGGATTAAGACACATATTGTTTTGTTCGTGTATATTTGTACTTATTTTGCATATTTGTATGCTTATGTGTTTGTGTGTGGCGTGCGTTCAAATTTACAATTCTACACAGTTCTGTATAACTTTATACATTTAGACATTGTTTTAGATGAAACAAATTGTAATGTCAAAAATT
>NW_011957199.1:0-1378 GCF_000949405.1 Vollenhovia emeryi | reverse complement strand
GTAAAATTCTAGATATAACGCGAAAGCTACCGATATCAGTTGCGAGTTGTTTGCAAGCAACGGAGTTCAATTGGCAGATGCCCAAGGTTTGATCCTGGAACATCTGACACGTTCCCCGGGCAACAATGTCCAATAGTATACTAGTAAATCCAGATTCACTCGAGCCTTGGACATATTGCGGATCGGCTGCCTTCAATGCTTGCGTTAGACTTGGATTGTCCCTCAACATGGCTCCAGGTGCTGCGGCAATGTCATTAAATACTGACCGACCTGCGTAATATACTCTTGAGGAGCGAAACTGTAATCGGGTAGATCTGAACTTAGATTGGACATTTTGTTGGTCTCCACCGACCAAGCTGGTGCCTTTTGCACCAGCAAAAGTTGAGAAAATATCGGCGCAAAAATGACTTCGTACGTCGTATGATGTAAATCAGTGCAGAGCTTTTGAATAGATTTTATAATCAAGTCGAGAATTGTCTTGTCCTCTGCAAAAGGAAAGAAAATTAGACATTTGCTTTCTACAACGTTGTAATTGCTATTGCCACGTGCGCGCAGACACACACACCTCTTTGGAAAGATGCGACAAGATTTTCTAGGTCGGCGCATCCCGACGAAGTCAACAGTAACTTTTTATACTGACAGAAGACGCTACCGTTTGTGTTTTGTAATTTGTTATTAGCTTCTGTTATGTCGATCACGAGCGACTTTTCGAATTGTTGCACTTGATGCAAGAGATCACCTGTACATACAGCAATACAATTTTAAAGGTCTCGCGTTTCTTTCTTACGTCATACAAGAAATTAATGAATTGCTGAAAATGACCTATATTTTGCATAAGCGTAAGACTCATTTGGAACAGATTCCAGTCTTCGTGTTCACTTTCTTTCTCTCGAGTTGCCTAAATCCTTGCTGATATTTCTCGAGATATTTGTTGAAATAAATCTACAAAATACCAAAGGTTGTCTTAACAGGAAATACATTTTATAACCATCGCGCTGACACAAGCGGGAAAATCTCGAGTGTGAACGTATGTACGTTTAACGATTGCAGCAAACCAGGATATCCACAACCTTCTGTAAAAAGTTTACATCGCTTATTTGCTTCATTGGCATAGCCCATAATTCGCGAGATGCTAAGAGAAAGGGTCGCCAGCAGTCGCCAGCAGTAATTAACAACATCAATGATTTTTATTGACCGTATCTGGCAATTAAAATTCTTATTGCGAAAAATATTACCCCAACCAGGATTCGAACCTGGGACCTCCCTCAATCCGTGCGGGCGTCTTAACCGGGCGACTTTTAAGAGTATTCTTAATAGTTTATTATACACCATTGACCTCAAAACATGGTGTTCCTCCGTAATAGGGGGAAAAGGGATT
>NW_011957198.1:0-1378 GCF_000949405.1 Vollenhovia emeryi | reverse complement strand
TTAAATATCTTTTTAACGAGCTACGAGCGACGGCTAAAACCTCTTCAAGGTCACTCAGGAGGGCGACCTTGACAACATATGTCAAGGTCAAAGTCATTGGGGCGGGCTCCCCTCATCGATATATTTACCCAAAACATTTCAGAGAAATATTTCGTACGTAATCTCTAAAACATATGTTATTGAAAGCTATCCAACATATAACTTGGAAATTAATAGCGAAAAGTAAGATAGAAATCATTCAGAAATATTTCTGAAGCATTTAAGAAATATTTCCGAAGCATTTAAGAGATATTTCTGAAGCATTTCAAAAATATTTCCGAAGCATTTAAGAGATATTTCTGAAGCATTTCAGAAATATTTCAGAAACATTTATGATATCTCATCTACGCGGACATTTCATGTATCTGAAACAAGTATGAAATATTTTTTTTGAAAGGTTTCATATTTCATTGACAGCTTTTTGAGAGCTTTCTGAAATATTTCGGTGCTGTGTGGGTAGCATATATATATGGGGCAAAATTTGTAAACCGGGCCACCGGCCTCTTCATAATTCATGTTCATCAAAAAAGTTGTGCTTGGGCTTAAAATTTAGCTTAAAAAGTCTACTTTCGAATGCTGTGTACAATATTTGAAATTTCGAAATGGCGGACTCAGTTACGGCGCCAAGAATATAAAAAGTTCCCGAAAAAAATATGTATCGTGTAAAAAAACGTATAATATCACAAAGAAAAAAAAATTGTTTTCCGTAAATTGTGCACGTATTCGTGTACTTTACATCGTATATGTTGAATTTCTAAAAATTAAAAATGTTGGATCCAATATGGCGGCTGAAAAACCAAAACTCAAAATTTGACTTTGAAAAAAATATGATCATATTTTACGTCAGAATTTAAATATAAATGCCCTCTTGCGATTTTTTGAAACAACTCATCTTTTTTTAAATAAAAATTCAGTGGTGTTAAAAGTATTGTAATTGAGTCAGAAGAAGTTGAATATTAAACACGTTGCATTGAAAAGACTAGAACTCAAGACGTTGAAATTGGAGATGCGAGAAGAACGTTTCGAAATTGCTGAATACAAATTGGGGGTCAGATTTTCCAAATTCAAAATGGCGGATACAACATGGAGGACCGAAATTTAAAAGTGACGCGATTAGGTTGAAATGTGGTAATTGTGGGTTTTAATGACATACTGCGTATATAATTTATGTGTTCCAAATCATCTGTATACTATAGAAGTCCCCTGACCGTTTTGAGAAAGAAAATTTGGCGAAGCCAACAAAATGAGAAAAATGTTAAAAAATGTTTATAGTTTAATAATTTTTAATTTTATATAAAAGTAGTTCATAACCTCGTTCTTTCCGATACATGGACAAAAA
>NW_011957197.1:0-1378 GCF_000949405.1 Vollenhovia emeryi | reverse complement strand
AATTTTTGTTTATTTATGTTAATTCCGTTTCATTTAATTTTTGTTTATTTACGATACAAGATTTACAAAAACTAGACTTCACCAAAACGTCGAGCACTTTACTAGTATAATGTCCAATTACAGTTACCACACCAAACAGAGAAGAATAACCATGTTTGCTCCATGTTCCATCTCCTGATACGATGAGGTTATTTTCTTCATTTCCATCCGCAGCATTTTTTTCTTTTTCCTGGCAACCTGCTTTTTGATGATTTCATTGAACACTGCGCTTGCAGAAATGAATATATTGTCGACCGCAGAGTAATACGTTGATATGCTTATATTTTTTCCAAGATCCATCAAACCCAAGAAAGTATTGATTCCACTTACAAGTCCAATTCCTAGCAGTTGCATGACAAAAACTAATCTTCGATTTATTTCATATGACTTGTTGGCTATCTTTTCACAAGAATAAATAAAAGTGTCTCCGCATTTGCATTTTACAGCGAGTTGAAAACCTAAGCCTTGTTCGTCTTTTTTCCCAAAAGTCACATCGCCATTACATGTTTTACACTTTAAAATGTTAGAGAAAGAAGAAAAAACAAGTGTAAAATTTATTATTGAAAACACATGACTTGGTGTAACAATCGCGTCTAAATCGTCGGAACCTGTTAATTTCTTCACCGACGTGCTAGCGAATTCCGTCTCGTTTTCGTTCCAAAATCGGTTTCCATAGAATTTTCTTTTCCGATTTCGATGACCAGGACGATCTTCAGATTGTTTTCCGCACTTTTTATCACAATACATTGTTATAATACACTTACAACTTCGTTAAAACCAAACTGAGATAAGCACAGACATGCGTCGCAGAACACGAGGACGTGTTTTTGGTAGGTTTTTTGTAGGTTATAGAACCGACTTGGTTTTTTCTAGACAGACTCTACTTGGTGTCAGAAATAACAACTTAATAGCCAAAAAAATTTTTCGACCGGTTTTTGGATGTACCGACGAGGAATGGACCTATTGTAAAGCGGCCGCCGTATACCTGCGGTGTGCGCTTGCCACCTGCCTGCGCACGGCTGGTTCAGAGGGGAGCGTCCCGTTTGGCCACGTTAATATTGACCACAGTCCCGATTGACCACGTTAATATCGACCACGTTGTGTATGACCACGTTGCAATTGACCACGGTCCCGATTGACCACGTTGCAATTGACCACGGTCCCGATTGACCACGTTGCAATTGCCCACGGTCCCGACTGACCACGTTGCAATTGATCACGGTCCCTCTTGACCACGTTGCAAGTGCCCACGATCCCGATTGACCACGTTGCAATTGCTCACGGTCCCGATTGGCCACGTTGCAATTGACCACGGTCCCGATTGACCACGTTGCAATTG
>NW_011957196.1:0-1378 GCF_000949405.1 Vollenhovia emeryi | reverse complement strand
CCCCCCCCCTGTAGGCGTTCAACCTTATGCGACTCGCGTTTCGTTCTGGGATTTTGAATTTCAAATTTGAATCGGTCGGGAACGCGCGCGCTCGTCGGCCGCATGGAGGGAGGGGGGGGGGGGGAGAGGTCTCGCGCGCAACTTCATTCCGGGCCTCGCGTCGCGCGAAGTTGCCCGCGCTAACGCGCGTCCAGCAACGCGAACTTGTAATCGTTTCACAGCAGTTTCATTCAGTCCAGCATGCTATTTGTTTCTCTGTGTAATTATAAGGCGTAAATTTAATAAAGGGAGTATTCTTTGTCGCAGACCAGGGTGTCTTTCTTCACCTTCCCTCCTTCCCAGTGTGTTTTACTTCTTATGTCTTGTTTCTAACCAGGCGTGGGAATGTTCCGAGCGCGCGAGTCTGATTCGGCCTGAAGTTCGGCGCACGTCCAGAATCCGACTAAACCGCGTCGCGCTTTTCCAGCTCAAGGCGGCGCTGAAGAAGTGTCCTCGAGAGAGAGAGAAAACGAACGTTAAAGCCGCAGAGCAGCCGAAAGTTTTCTCACAGGCACTCGTGCTCCTTTATCTCTAGCCAATTACCGCGATATAGCTCAATGGAGATTAGAATTTCGACGGTGCTACAGGCACTGCCGGATTTATGGCACGGAATGCCCCTAATTTTCTTTTAAACCCAGTCTACAATATGTCCTCTGCGTTTTTTATTTTACATCAGCAGATCAAAACGCTCGAAACAAGTCATCGATAATGTACGATTGCACAATGTATAATATGTACAGTCTAACAACTAGCGCAATTTTTTTAAGCGTGTTTATTGGCTAGAAAATAGAATGTTTCTAGACGCAAGGACTTTGTAGATTGGCCTTAGGCTTTAGGCCTAATCTACAAAGTGCTCTTGGCGCCTAGAAACATTCTACTTTACATCAGCAAATCAAAACGCTTAAAAACTTTGTCGACAACGCACGATTGAACAATGTATAATGTACATACAATCTAACAACTCGCACAAATTTTTTAAGCGTGTTTATTGGCTAGAAAACAGAATGTTTCTAGACGCAAAGAGTACATCGTAGATTAGACCTAAAGGTTCCGAAATGTAAGAAGGTTTGTGTAATATTACAAGTATGATGTTACCGCGAGAGCTGCGTTAAGCCCGTATCAGACTACGGATTGGGATTGGGATTAGATTGAAATTTGACCAATCAGGCTGGATTCACATGGAGCGTAACTTGCGTAAGCGTAACCTGCGTATCACCAATCACACAACTATTTCAACGGAATTATTGAAACGGTTCTATCAGAATGACCCTGTGATTGGCGATACGCAGGTTACGCTACGCAACTTACGCTCCATGTGAAAGCACCCTCAGAGTAAAAG
>NW_011957195.1:0-1378 GCF_000949405.1 Vollenhovia emeryi | reverse complement strand
GCTCCGATCCACCAATAAGCGCCAGCCAAATCAGCGTATTCAACCCTCTCCCAACGAAAAATAGGGTATATAAACCCTGATTCCGCGGAGGAAAGCGCACTTAGCTTCTCGAGAAAAAGAAAGTAAAAGCTGGTACAGTGTAAGTCGTGAATAAGAGAGAGTATAAGTCGTGCGAGTCTAAACCGACCAAGGGCCACCTCCATAAGGAAGACGTCAACCTCCTCGTTCATCACCAACTGCCGAAGTCTTCCTCGAGTGGCCCGCCAAGCAGCACTATAATAAAGGAAGACGACAAACTCCTCGACCAGCTCTATCTCGACCGGTCACGAAAGAAATATCAACTACGAGTAAGTCCTCTTTCCTCCATCATCTAAAAAACGAGGCCTAGAACTTAGCTTATAAGAAATCCACAGAAACCCACCATTTAGAAGATCCGCGACTAACCCGATAAAACTCCACGATTACAGTGGATCAACACCTCGCGCTCGCCGAACTAGACGGGGGGTTGGAACAGATCCACCAACTCGCCCAACAGCTCATCCGTGAATTAGAAGCAGACCTCCAAGCGCCTAGGATTTTAGATTTCTCTCCCCCTGCGTATGACCACCTTCCTCCCTCTCCGCCTACCACGACATACTCTTCATCTCCGTCTTATTCTCCAGTACTTTCTCCCATCGACTTTATTCCCCATTCCCCCTCCAAGTCCGACTCCAGCGTGGAGTTTCTAGGTGAGATCCCCGAAGTAGACTTTCTCGAAGAAATTCTCTTCGTCCCTTCCCCTGGGAATTCTACGTCCGACGTGGAATTCCTGCCTCCACCTTCACCCACCAATTCCACGTCTAGCGTGGAATTGCTGTTCGAGGATATCCCTCCTAGGTCTCCCAGCGCCTACACCTCTCCCGTGGAGTTCCTTGGAGAACTACTTCCCCTTTCTCCTATTAACAATCCCTTCCCCGATATCTCTCCACCCTCGCCCACCAGCTCCACATCCAGCGTGGAATGTATAATCGAAACTATAACGCTGTAGCAGGACATATTATTAAAATAAATTTATAACATATATATATATATAACATTATGTACATATACATAAATAAAGTTTAAATAACAAAAAACTACCAATCAATAAAAAAGAACCTCCCATTCCTTCCCGCTAATTTTAAGATTGCACAGGGTCCGTCCCCGGGAGTAGGATAGCTAGGCCGGTTCTGGACCACTTGTGGAGGGGGAACCGGATGGACCTAACCGCTGGGGAGGGGGAAACCGGATGGACCTAACCGCTGGGGAGGGGGAAACCGGACGGACCTAACCGCTGGGGAGGGGGGAACCGGACGGACCTAACCGCTGGGGAGGGGGAAACCGGACGGACCTAACCGCT
>NW_011957194.1:0-1377 GCF_000949405.1 Vollenhovia emeryi | reverse complement strand
TTTTAATGTCAAATTGTCTCATTTCGAGATTTTCTTGTGCTGCCTTGGCAAATAAAACCCTGCAACTTTCTGCTCGAACCACTGGAGCATATATCGCGTCGTAATCTATCCCTGCCCGTTGTAAGAATCCCCGAGCCACTAACCGAGCCTTAAAGCGATCATCTTCGCCTGGCGTCTGTTTCATCTTGAATATCCACCTGCAGTTGATTGCTCTTCTATCCGGCGGCATTTCTTCCTCGTACCACGTAGAGTTCTTCCTGTGTGCCTCGATTTCTTCATCGATTGCCTTTCTCCAATGTTCTGCATCTGAACTCGATATTGCTTCCGCGTATGTTTGTGGCTCCTTAACCGCTAGCATTGCATAACCAAGCCTTGATGGTGGATTTAACTTATCTCGAGGTCTCAACGTGACGGGTTCCTGACTCGCTGGGTCCGTTTCTTCCTTCGACGTCCTTGGATCCGGTTCGGTTTCTTCAGCGTTTTCCTTCTTGATACTTGACTCTTCCTCTGTAGAATCAGCTTTATCGTCCAATGCGATAGTCGTGAATTGAAAATCACCTACATCATCTTCGAACTCTACATTAGTCGCATGACTAAATTTCCGAGTTTCCGGATTGAAAAGCTTACAATTGTTGGATTCGCCTTGATATCCAACAAAGATTTGACGAGTAGCTTTCTTATCAAACTTTCGCCGTAGTGCCTTTGGTACCTGTGAATAACATACTGAGCCAAATACGTGCATGTTCGAAACATCTGGTTTCTTCTTGTGCCACAATTCAAACGGCGTTTTATTGCCATCCTTTACTGTAGTAACTCTATTTAAAACTTGAGCTGCCGTGATAACGGCTTCATTCCATAAGTATTTTGGAACGTTTCTTGCGAACATCATAGAGCGTGCACTTTCGACAAGCGTTCTTATTTCTCGTTCCGCCTTCCCGTTTTGTTCAGGATTGTGAGGTGCAGTCGTCTCATGTATGATGCCCCTTTTCTTGAATTGTCCTTGTAAGAAACCGTTGACATATTCTCGGCCATTGTCTGGTTTTACCACCTTAACCTCTGATCCGAATTTTGTCTTGACCATGTTACAATATTCAACCAATCGTTGTGCAACCTCTTCTTTGTTGCGTAGCGTTGCCACAGTTCGAAACTCCGTTGCATTATCCTTCATCACCATGAAGTATTTAGTGCCGTTTAGTGCAATTTCTTCGATAGGGCCACATACGTCTGTATGGACAACCTCTCCAGCCGCTGTATCCTTTGGAATGACTGATTTGAATGTTCTTCTTGCTTGTTTACCATATTGGCATGCTTCGCACAGAAAGGTTGTTTCATCACTCAATTCGATACCTTCTACTGCATTATTCTTCATCATCTTCC
>NW_011957193.1:0-1377 GCF_000949405.1 Vollenhovia emeryi | reverse complement strand
AGTGAGAGCGGCCAAGCTTGGCCGGCTCCTCCCCAACCTTGGCGGCCCGGACGGCAAGGTGCGTCGGCTGTACGCCAATACGGTTAAGTCCGTGGCGCTCTACGGGGCCCCAGTTTGGGCCCCAAAACTCGCGGCATCGCGGCGCGCGCGCGTTCAGATGGCGCGTGCGTTTCGCCCGATAGCCGCGAGGATCTGTAGGGCTACCGGACCGTGGCGTACAACGCGGCGGCGGTGATCGCTGGTCTCCCCCCGATGGAGTACGCGGCGGAGGAACATAGTAACATGTTCCTCGAAAGCCGCGACTCCGAGGGGAGACCCATAAGATGGTCGGCGACTCACCGTGCTCGGCAGAGACTCCGGCACCGGTGACGCACAATCGCCATGTGGCGAGAGGCGCTCTTAGCCTCGGGGAACAACACCCCGACTGTGGACTGGTGGGAGTGTCGGTCTCAATTCCACCGGGGTACCGGATTGAGGCCGGGTGTCAGGATGTCCAGCGCACACGAGGGATGGGATCTCGGGCAAATGAGCACACACGAGCCTGATAACGATATGGCTTTATTCCGCGTCCCCGTGGTATCGGGCGGCCCCCGTACCACGTCACACTTTTACGCTGCCTAACTTGCGACCCCGGGGCTGCGCGTCGTCGGGGCAATCGGGCCCCTCCTTGACCAGTGGGTCGATAGAGGATAGGGTGGGCTGTCCTTCCGTATGACCCAGGTGATGACGGGGCATGGCTGCTTCGGACATTTCCTGGGTCGGATCGGAAGGGAGCAAGACTCCCGCTGCCACCATTGCAGCGTGGCGGACGACACCGCCCAACATACGTTGGGCGAGTGTCCGGCGTGGGCGGACGAGCGGGAGGCGCTCGTCCGCGTGATAGGGCAGGACCTCTCCCTTCCAGCGGTGATCACCGCAATATTGGAAGAGGAGAGGTCCTGGCACGCGTTTGCCTCCTTCTGCGAGAAAGTCATCTCGCAGAAGGAGGCGGCGGAGCGGGAGAGGAGGGGCCAGATACCCCTTCCCCGCCCGCCACAACGGCGGCGGCGGCGGCGCTGGGCTCGGGGAAGACTTCCCCGGGCCCGGCCTGCCCGACCGGCCGCGGGGGATGGGGTGGGAGCTGGGTCAGACGGAGGAAGAGCCGACGGGGAGACGCGTACTTCCCCGGCCTCCCCTCCCATGACGCGGAGCCGGGCGAGAATGTTACTCGCCCGTGCTCCCACTCCCACTCCACCCCCTACTCCGCCGCCCACACCACCGCCCTGACGGGCGGGGGAGGGGCTGCCCGCAAGCCGCGGGTAAGTCCCCTCCCCTCTTAGTGGGCGGAACACCGCCGAGGCGGTGAGGAGATGGCCCTCACCCCAACGACAAGGGGAG
>NW_011957192.1:0-1377 GCF_000949405.1 Vollenhovia emeryi | reverse complement strand
ATGCCCATCGTTCCAGTCTTCGTCGATCTACAAGGCTTCATCGTTCGCGGGAAGTTTGTAGTGAAGGAAGTGGCTGTGCTGCGCGACGAACATGTATTGACACATTACGTCTTCAACGCACCGATGCACAGTGGTCTGGAACGGACAAACACTTGTTCAAAATAGGCTACAGGTCGTATTTCTTAACCAATTTTAATGTTTCTTGAACAGAAATACTCGGAAATAAATTCTGAAGAGAACTGTGAGAGCCGAATTTTGATTTTTTGTGTTAGTGCAAAAATATGTAAGAAAAAATGTGTTAAACTAGCACTTTTCGACTAAATTATTTTTTATCTGACTCCAAGCTACTTTAACAACCTTACTATCGATGAAAATCAATACTGACCCGTCATAAGAAACAAAATAATTCAATAATAATTTAACTTAATTGTTATTAACAAATTATTGAAAGAAATTATGGTTCCTCGTGCTTTATCACAGAAATAATTAGTTTATTAACTTAATTGGTCTAAAATTACTATAATAATGATTTCTAACAAAACTTGATTGTAAACTAACAATATCCATTATTATAAACAATCAAATAAACAAATAGTAATTTTTAGATTCCTTATTTCAGGGTATTTTAAATATATGAATTAGTTACACGTAGAATTATGAGTCAATAGATATTAGAATTACGTTAACAATGTAAATTTGTTGTTAATAACCAACACACAAAAATATAATCAAATCATTGATCTTGCTCGCGCGCGCGTGTGTAATGTTGTAAATAATTGTGTAAATTGTTCCTGCGACAGGAAATATGTTTTTTAAACGGTTTAGTCAACTTGTAATTGGTATTGCTGAATTAGCTGCATAATTTCGATATCGACCTCATCTTTCAGCTTTGTCCATTGTTGCCTTAAAGAAGCGATATACAGATCAGAAGACACAAGCAATTTGTGGATGAGATCTTGATTTGCTGCCAGTCGAGAATACCTTCGAGTATGAAATTCTCGGAAGCGCTTAAAATCTTTGTTGCGTGCTAATTCAGTAATACCAATTATAAGCTGACTAAACCGTTCAAAAAACATATTTCCTGTCACAGGAACAATTTACACAATTATTTACAACATTACACGCGCGCGCGCGAGCATGATCAATGATTTGATTATATTTTGTGTGTTGGTTATTAACAACAAATTTACATTGTTAACGTAATTCTAATATCTATTGACTCATAATTCTACGTGTAACTAATTCATATATTTAAAATACCCTGAAATAAGGAATCTAAAAATTACTATTTGTTTATTTGATTGTTTATAATAATGGATATTGTTATTTTACAATCAAGTTTTGTTAGAAATCAATATTATAGTAATTTTAGACCAA
>NW_011957191.1:0-1377 GCF_000949405.1 Vollenhovia emeryi | reverse complement strand
GGTTTTTTTTCATCCAAAAAGAACGTCCCTCGCTTAGTTTCGGAATTCTGAATTTCACTCGCTGTCGAATAAGCTTTTTTTTCTTATCAAAATAATATCTATTCGGTAGTATTCCATTCATATACATCTGAGCTCGATGACTGAACGCTACCGCTGTTTTTATCCACAGCTCTTCCCGCAGACACTTGGCGCCGATTTCCCTCCTCAAATGATAACATGCCAAATTCCATCGCGCGTCTTCCTTCACCACAATATTGTATACGGCGTATTCTGTTTTCGCACAATTGCAGTCATACATGCATGGGGATGATGATGATAACGTCTCGTCGCAATACAATTCAACCTCATTCTCGTTGTCACTGTCTAAAGTATTCCTGCTCATAACAGACACGGTTATTTACACTTAACAATTTTTTCTACACCGTCGCTAAGAACCTGTACGTTGAACATGATGTTTCGCCGAACTCGATCGTTGCGCGACGCTACGAATACTGTGGCTATGATACGCTCGATCGCTCGCGCTTTTATTCCTCCTTCGTCGCCTTGAGAATTCGGGTTGTTATCACCACCATTGCAAATCCGACACACTTCCTGCCTGCGTGATCACGCAGGAATGCTAGACCCTATCTCCCAACCACACCTCACTTCTTGTGCAAGGTCGCGCGTGTTACAAACCTCGCACTTCCACCGGGAAAAAAGCATCTGACGCACTTCCTGCCTGTCGACTCGCTCCACCAGATCTTGCTCTCGTTGTTCCATGTTGTCGCGCTTTTCTATTTTGTGCAAATTGGGCACATATTACACGGAAATACGATATACAATGGCACACCACATATTGTGCAGTTGTTAAACCTCATTGCGTTTATATTATCGTAACAGTCGATAATGTGTTTACGAGTACTATATGTAAGATCGATGTCTCTGCACTCACACATACACAATTGACATAATTTATATGTGCTACCGTCGGAATAATAACTATATATAGCACACTTTTTCATCGATACATTCAGCGTTAGAATTTCGTGAGGAGACAGTCTTTTCCTAGTAGTAGTCTTTTTACATTCCTCCGAGTCACTGATGTAGTCACTATCATCGAGTAATGGTTGATATTCTTCTTCTTCTTCTTCTTCTTCTTCATCGGTCTCATCTAATACCCTCTCGACATTCTCACTATCATCGGATAATGGTTGATATTCTTCTTCTTCATCGGTCTCATCTAATAACCTCTCGAAATTATCACTATCATCGGATAATAGTTGATATTCTTCTTCTTCATCGGTCTCATCTAATAACCTCTCGAAATTATTGTCGATTTCCATTTCTTCGAAATTATTATTTGCTTTACTGACAGATCTACTGTGGTACAGTGGACTT
>NW_011957190.1:0-1377 GCF_000949405.1 Vollenhovia emeryi | reverse complement strand
CCCGAAGAGGGGGCGGAACATATTGTCTTCACGCATACATTTTTCCATCTACATTTGGTGGAGAGGAGTGACTTACATAAGGGTAGAAAAATGTATGCGTGGAGATAGTATGTTCCGCCCCCCCTTCGGGGGGACTTCACCTCGTTAAAAATAACCCTACCCACCCTATGTCAGAGGTGTGGAGTGGATCTTGCTTCATGTGGAAAGTTGCAAACCCATGTGAAACAGTACAACGGCGGAAGTACATGCGTGGAGACAGTATGTTCCGCATGACAGATTTTCTAACCCTAAAAGTTGTCAACATTAACAATTAATATCTCGTTTCGCGAGACAGAGCTACGACTTTGACTGAGGAAAAAGTTGTTTCTCGTTGAAAAACGTATAGAATGAGATTAATTATGTTGATTTTTGAGGTGGTGTAGCTATACTGAAGAATTACCAAGTTATCAACTTTAACAATTAATATCTCGCTTCGCAGGGCAGAGCGACGATTTTGTCTAAGGAAAAAGTTGTTTCCCGTCGAAAAACGCGTCGAATGAGACCAATTTGATTGATTTTGGAGGTGGTGTAGCTATTCTGAACAATTACCCTTTATAGATTTAGACATTGTTTTATATGAAACAAATTGTAATGTAAAAAATTGCTTATTTATAATTGTGTACAATTGTATAAAGTCAGATAATTATATAAAAAGTGTTCATATAAAAACATGTATAAATTTATAAAATTATATAGAACTGTGTAGAATTATGCAGATAGTATGATCAAGCAATGTACGGAAATACAAAATTCTAGTAATAGATGAGCTTGCTTTTTCCTAGCGCTTTGCTAGGAATATGAATTCCATGTTTGAGTTATTCAAGTACAGTTGTGGTCAGAAAGCTACTCCGATATTTTATGATAAATTCCGAGAATACAGTTTATGATGCCAGAGATTGTAACTTTTTCTCACGGATACGTGCGATGACGCATTATTAGAGTAAAGGAATGATGACCTGTACGAATATCTACGCAATAATACAAGTATTCCGAAAACTTATTGTAAAACTTATTGTAAAAAATAAAAATTTGGATAACCTTCCCGACCATAATCGTATAGCTAACATAATGTTACATATTATTGCATTTAAGTACGCAACTGAAGAGAGAACACATCGAACGGACATACTGTTAATAAAGAGTTAGCATACATGGTTTTAAATTTTTTAACAGATATAAATATGCTATATCGTTTGGATCATGCAAATGTTTCATTTCCGACGTCAAAGCTTTGCTAGCAAACAACAGCACAATAGACGACATAGATGCATAGGAAGATGTTAACATTTTTGTTAGTAATATATCACGAGACATGACAGTTATAATTACCTATTAAAA
>NW_011957189.1:0-1376 GCF_000949405.1 Vollenhovia emeryi | reverse complement strand
TTTTTTGGAAAACAAGAGGACCGGTATATAAAAGCAATAATCTATATTCAGTTGCTTTGAAAAATTTAATTAACTGTAACGATCGAGTTTTGCGTGAAAATTCATTAGGCACAAACGAAGCAATGTCTTCTAACAAAATGGATAAACGTTGGATACTTTGCATATTTAAAGAATATGGATGTTTTGATTTACTTAGCCATAAATATAATAGTTTACGCATAACACCGAGGCATATTAAGTGCATGTACTCTAGAGGAATTTGATTAACAATATCAAAGTTCGGAATATCTACTAAAATACTATGCCCTAAATGGTAAATAGGATCAGTTTTATTTCTAAATTCAACATTATTTCGCAATTGTTCATGACTATTTAACATATAAATGCGCCTATGAGCATATTCGCCTTTTATATGACATTTAGTACAACTATAATATGCGCAGTGCCTTTGACATTTAAAATATATGATTTTGCTGGTGCAACAGCTATAATAGAATCAATTCGACAGTTATAATATAATCCTTCAATTATTATACCATTGTGACATACATCTTTAATATCATTTATAGTAGCACTTAAATAAAGATTACAATCATGTGGTTTTCCTGGACCATAATAAGCTCCAATAATAAATATATGACGAGTATTTTTTACAGAACCTACAACAGGCCACAATGATGCACCTGATTTAAAAAGCGGAATACCATCTATAAAAATTGATATATCGATTCCATTAAGAAATAATTCTTTGTTTTGAGTTAAAATTGTTTTTATTATGCCTTTATGCAAACCTATATGCATGTATTCACCTGGTGGCATCGGTATAATATTTACTTTGTTGCGAGGAGTATGCATTAATGTTTTTGATTGCATTGGTAAAGTTTGAAAACAAGAGTGCAATTTTAAATGATGTAACAACTCAGTCACAGCTGTATGAGAAATATTATTTCTCAATTTCCAATTTCTTAAAAATTCTTTTGTATTATCGATCTCTTCATTTTTATCTTCTTCTATGAAACTCCATATCACTCATCACATCTTCATACTTAGGATATGGTGTCATTATTCTTGAATCATCTGTATCAAAACATTCAATATCTGAATCAATTGGATCACTGTCCGAATTTAGACAATTAATATTAATATGACAATTTTCTTCATGAAATATATCTAGCACTTTTATTTTTTCATATTGATTCTGATGCTGCCGAAGGTCTATCAAGTGAATCTTGTTTAGAGGAAGAACACGGTGTATCTAATAATTCAGTTGTAACAGTATATTGTTCTTCGTTTGAAGCAAAATCGAGTAATTCTAAAAATATATAATAATAGATTACAATTATAATGAAGTCTTTAACATTCATAATAACATATCA
>NW_011957188.1:0-1376 GCF_000949405.1 Vollenhovia emeryi | reverse complement strand
TTTATATAGTTCATTCAACTCATTTGCATTAAATGAATAAATAGAAGGTCATAGGTATAGCAAAACACTCAAATGTATTAGATTACAACACATCTATATACTTTACAGTTATTTTGAAACATTGTTACATTGAAACAAACCTTCGAATAAAAAACTGAAAATTAAATGACAAGAAATAGGAAATGTTAGATAGAAAATAGAAACTGTCACCGTTTGCTTTAAAAAAATATTATGCCTTACATAGTAAAAAACAGACAGTCACAAGAGAGGAAACATAACAGTCACAAGAGAGTAATACAGTTGCAGAAGTATAACAATTTCGTTGTCACTCTAAGCCCCAATCCTTTCGTGCAAGCGAACTGAGAAACAACAGCTTGTTTAAGTGCTCACCGGATAGTCTGCTCCGATTGTCGGTTTTGATGTCACCAGCTTGAGAAAACAGCCGTTCGGATGGCACCGACGTGCCAATAATACTGATATATTTTATTGCCAATTTGTACAATGACGGAAATGCTAGTTTCATTGATGACCAATACTTGAGAGGATTTTCACAGCGCGGGATGACTGGTTGGCTCAAATATTGTCTCATTTCAAAACTGACGTTTTCGCTGTGAGTATTGTAGTCAGCTTTAGTCGCAACCAAGTGATCATGAAAATTCCAGAGATCGTTTTTTTCCGTCAATTGAACGGGTACTTTTTCATACATTTTTTGTACGGTATCCTTTTTAATGTAATCATTAATTTGCGATATTGCAGAAGAAGCAGCCAGAGCACTCTCAAAGTGAATTTTTTTGAATCTCGGATCCAGTACGTTTGAAATGGCTAGTATTTTGCGAAACTCAAAATCTTTAAATCGTCTATCAATTGTTGCTTCGAGTTTTTCTTTAAACTCGTGTCCACACTTTGTTAAAGGCTTACTTTCTCGAACAGCCACTTTCAGGCAGCGAACTAACGGAATAATAACGCTACATGTTGGATAAGAGTCTCCACTTACTTCAGTGATAACACATTCGACTGGTTTCATAAGGGATACGATATCTTTCAGCATTTTCATTTCTTCTCGTTTTAACATATCTGGTGTAGTCGGACACTTAGACATAACCGGATAAACGTATTCCTCGAGAGTGAGAAATCTTTCAAGCATGTAGAGCGTCGAGTTCCAACGTGTAGGAACATCTTGAATAAATTTTAATGTAGTTCCTTCCGTTTTTCCGTCTCGCATTTGCAGCTTCTTTAATTCATCGCAAGCCACGACGCTTCTTCTTGTAATTGTGACGATAGCCTTCACTTTTGCAATCGTTTCCTGTACAGTGGGCATAGCGACTAGTACGTCTGGTACGAGATGAGATAGAGTATGCGCAAAGCAGGCTTTTTTT
>NW_011957187.1:0-1376 GCF_000949405.1 Vollenhovia emeryi | reverse complement strand
ACAGCAGAGAGGGTTTGGAGTCGTTAAATACTGCGGGAGTGACGAACCGCGGGGTCCTGATCTCTGCTGTTGAAAACATACACGCACACACACACACACACACACTCACGCACGCACAGCAGAGAGGGTTTGGAGTCGTTAAATACTGCGGGAGTGACGAACCGCGGGGTCCTGATCTCTGCTGTTGAAAACACATACACACGCACGCACTCACGCACGCACAGCAGAGAGGGTTTGGAGTCGTTAAATACTGCGGGAGTGACGAACCGCGGGGTCCTGATCTCTGCTGTTGAAAACACATACACACGCACGCATTCACGCACGCACAGCAGAGAGGGTTTGGAGTCGTTAAATACTGCGGGAGTGACGAACCGCGGGGTCCTGATCTCTGCTGTTGAAAACACACACACACACACACACGCGCACACACACACACACACGCACGCACGTATGCACGCACACACGCGCGCGAAGAGATATAAGAATTTATTGTTTTTTGGTCGGATAAGACAGAAAATGCTCTTTCAGGATCTGCATTTGAATTTGGAAGCGATCTTATTGCATTAACGATTGATTTTAAATGCGGGTATTTAGAATTCGTAATGGATGGACGTTTCAAAATCTCTTTCCACATATTATCAAAATTAAGTTTTGCAAGATTTTCTTTCTCTTCTGTAGTGAGATCGGAATGCAGCGTAAGCCATTCTTCCTTTAAATCGTCTATATTGCAATTACCTAAAGTCCTCGCGATAAAAGATGTTTCTCTATTGGTATCAAATAAAACTATATCTGCTTGAAAAATTTTTAATTTCTGTAAAAATTCGTTAGAAATGGGTAATCTCGTTTTAATTTCCTCTGCAGCAGTGATGTAAAACTGCAAACAATTTTCACGAATATTTGTAACAACATCTGCATGTCCTTGCTTTACTAAATTACAAAGGTATTCTTCACATTCTAATCTTACAGTTATATTAGCAACAAGTGTGTGATTTTGTGTTTCATAAAAAGAAATATTTGTAACCAATTTTTTTAAATATTTCTGGCTTCAAAAAGTTTTGACTTTGCGTAAGGAAATAAACTGATTTAGATTGTAATAAATGAATTCTTGTGTCAAGAGCTTGAAAATAGGCGTTAAATGAATTTAAAAAGTTTGACATATTTTAGAAATAAAAAGTATGCTTTTGTTTCCACATTTACCATCAAAGACAATAAATATTCTCCAGATTTTGATTTGTCGCTCACTACCATTTCATCAAGGAAAAGTTTTATTGTATCCCATGACTCAATAAGTCTATTTAACGCGAAAGCCACCGAGTGTCACGAAACTTCAAAATTTTATGATTAGTGTTTTGGAAACATTCACAAAATTCATTAAA
>NW_011957186.1:0-1376 GCF_000949405.1 Vollenhovia emeryi | reverse complement strand
ATTACAATCGCAGACGCCATCATTTGAGCACCGGCTCAACGCGCGGTAATTGTCTCTCAGCGCAACCGACATGGCTACGGAAGCCCGAAAATGGCGGGTGCCGTTACAAACCGACACCGCCCCCTCCTCGCAGGTATGAACGCGCATCGTCCCGCGCGAACTGTTGCTACGCGGGCAACTGTCCCCACGCGCAACCGTCATGGCCACGATGGCCCGAAATGAGGCTCGTGCCCACCCCGGGGGCACGGCCTGCCACCAACGAGACCGCGACCCGCGGCCGACCCACGGTGCCCGTCGGGGCACGCGACTCGCGGCCGTCCCACGACCGACGGGACCCGCAACCCGCGGCTGTCCCGCGGTGCCCGTCGAGGCACGCGACTCGCGGCCGTCCCACAACCGACGGGACCCGCAACCCGCGGCTGTCCCGCGGTGCCGACGATACCCGCGACCCGCGGCCGTCCGACGATTACCTTATCCTCGCCCTAAGTCCCTTCGCTCGCTTGATGGCGTCCCCTCGACACTCAGGCAAGATCGGCACCCTCGGTGGCCGCAAAGCGGCTGCCGCCCCGTTAGCGGGCGCCGGTCCTCCCGCCGGGGCCGCCTGAGCCAGGTCCCCGTTCCACCTTCGTCAAGCTGTGGGCGGGCGTCGCGTCGTCTTCCGTGATGGTGGACTGGATACCGAGTACTCTGCAGGCGCTCTTCACAGGCCCACTCGCTCGTCCTCTCCTCTCGCAGCGGCTGACTATCCCTCGCAGGATCCACGGGCCTTCCCCACGGTCCTTGTCCCTCGACCGCTACTCGTCGGCTTCCGAATCGTACCGCACGTCTCTTCCGGATCGCACCGTAGTCCGCACTGTCACTAACCGGAAGGAAAGTTGCAGAAGCGGCGACTCGCACGCCACGCTCGCTTCCGCTCGCACGCCGCGCACGCGCAGCCGGCGCCGCCGAGCACTTACGCCATGCCCGCGGCAACGCCGCTCCGCCGGTAACCCGGCCATCCCGAACCAGGGTTCATTCGCCGCGAACAGAATCGTTATAAATATTGTAACGATTTAATTTTAAAATAGTATAAATATATTTTGGCTTCAGTGAATAATCCAATGCAGCAGAAAGTTGGTTATATAGATTAGAACGCGGAGGTACAATGCGACCATCGTTTCCTATGACATCTTTAAAATCTGCCAACTGTAACAATGACATCAGCTTTGACGCCATTAACGCCATTGCAGGAAATTGTTGTTCGGTTACAGTGTTAACGCTTTCTATCGACACGTATAAACGTAACAATCAGAGTCTGAACAGAGATGCCAGACGGACAGAGGCGCACGACGGACGACGATACTCGGGGCGCTCGAGCTCGATCGTGAAACGTGGGA
>NW_011957185.1:0-1376 GCF_000949405.1 Vollenhovia emeryi | reverse complement strand
ACAAGTATGAATTATGTAGATCAATACTACATATTGTAAGCTATGGGTCGGTAATGCAGAAACAAACAGAACTCTTTATTATAGTTGCTATTTATTAGCTGCAAGTTGGCTCGCGTCAGCTTCGCTCGCCATGTTGTACTCGACTACTGTTCTCCCTCTCTATCGCTTTCTTCTCGCTCCACGCCACCTATCTCTTCCGGTTCACGCTCGCTCAGCCTATCACCGCTGTGGCTTACAACTTCGGTCGTCCTGACTCCAAGGCCGCCTCGGCCGTCTTGACTAAACTCTCTACGCCAAGGTTTCATGTTCGAGCTCTCCCAAACCCCTTGGTATGGTCGCTGAGAGAGCTGAAACCCCTCTACATCTCCTAACACGTATCGGTTATTCCGCAATCGCCTTTTTACGCAATATGGGCCTTTATACGCCGGTTTTAACTTATTCGATATACCTACTGTCGCGTCAAAGTTTCGTACCATAACTAGGTTACCTTCCTCGTACTCATTTGCTGGTTTTCTTTTATTATTCACGTACTGCTCATTATACGTTTGACTTCTCGCAATTCGCTCAACTGCTTTTTCCCGAATCTCAACTAAATCACGCTCGCTATCGCAGTTTTTCTCTAATACATTTTCCTTCACATAATCTACGATACTCCCTCTCTGTTCAACGCCGAACAACAAGACGCTGGGTATCGCTCCTGTTGATTTACAATGCGTGTTATTTATAGCAAATTCGACATCTCGTAAGGCCATAGGCCAGCTGTCCTCGCCGCTAAGCTTTCCTAGAACTGAAGCCAATACTCGGTTGTACCTCTCAACTTGGCCGTTCGCTTGAGGTGATCCGGTAGCCACCTTTACATGCTTAACATTCTGTTCCGACAAGAAGTTCTCAAACTCTTGGGATGTGAACGCAGATCCCCGGTCAGTAATAAGAAGCTTTGGTCTACTGTAGGCTAGGAAATATTCGCGTAAACATTTGATCGTTTCTGAGCTGGAAGTTGACTTTACTGAATACAATTTTACGAATTTCGTAAATGCATCTACCACCACGAGTACATGCTTCTTTCCGACACTGTTTCTTCCGATTGGGCCAAAATGGTCCACGTGTAACGTAGCGAAAGGAGTATTTCCTTTAGGCAAACTATGTACATAACCTTCTATTTTTCCGGTAGGCTTCGAATACGCGATACATTTAAAACAGTTTTTAATGAATTGATCGACCTTTTCTCGCAGCTTCGGAAACCAGTAACTCTGCAGTATGATGTCGCATGTCTTTTCTATTGCAAAATGACCCAATTTGTTATGGTAGCGGTACATAATTTCATATTCCATTCCGCTCGGTACGTAGAACAAAAGTTTTTCTTTCCATTTCCATTT
>NW_011957184.1:0-1376 GCF_000949405.1 Vollenhovia emeryi | reverse complement strand
GTACTACTGTTCGAGATTAATTTGAATCTCGTTTATTTCATCCCCGGCGTGATGGCAGCATCAGCCGGGTCAGATCGTGCAGCGCCGCATGAGCGCTGCCCGCGCATGCCCGATCGCGACGCGAGGCGACCGTGCGACTTCACGTACGTTTCCGGCGCTCTTTGTCTCATAGTGACCGTACGTAGTACACGCGCCTTGAAGTGCGGATAGTTATCAAGTGCTCTTTTGTGGACTTTCTCAGTTTCTCAGTTTCTCACTTTCTCATTTTCTCATCGAAGAATAGACTCAGTGCGGACACGCAGTGAACTCTCAGCAGTGCAAATCATCCAGGACACATTAGATACAGCATCAACGGCAGCTCAAGCTCACCACGCATCGCACGCCGGCGCCGCGTGGACACGGCTCACGGGCATCTACATTCACGAGGCCGACTCTCGATCAATAATATCGAATCGTGCGAGTGAATTAAGACTTTTCATCCACCGTTATCTCATAGACTACCAAACTGTAAGCTATTACACTTATTAAACTGTAACACGATATTTTACTCAATCGATCCGAGTTACGATCACGTGATTTCTACCCTCGCACGCGTGCATTCGTTCCCTGAGCCTCTCACCGCAAAGCCCTCTCACCCTGCTTCCATCCGCAGCGGTCCAGCGAGCTCTCCCAAAAGAGAATCGCGAACAACTACGTTTTGGACACAATGGTTTCCCCTCTTTCCAATACAGTTTAGAGGGGGTGAAACGATTTAAAATCTACTATGCATCAAGAGCAACCGCAGTATTCCTCCTCTCGACGTGTTCAATCATGTCCATACCGACGTTTGTGGACCTGCAAGGCTTCGTCGTCAGCGGTAACTTTGTTGTGAAGGAATTTGCCGCTCTCCGAGAGGGACGCGTTCTCTCTCACTACATTTTCATATGTCCCGTACCATGGAGGTTTCTCACCAAAGCGGAGCAACATCAGGCATCCTGGTTGATTGCAAATCGTCATGGAGTACGATGGGAAGATGGAATGATTCCATACAGCAGGGCTAGAAGTCTGATTACAACGGCTGTGGTCGGCATGGAAGATGATTACGATCTTGAGACACCGCACAGTGGTCTGGAACGGACAAACACTTGTTCAAAATAGGCTACAGGTCGTATTTCTTAACCGATTTTAATGTTTCTTGAACAGAAATACTCGGAAATAAATTCTGAAGAGAACTGTGAGAGCCGAATTTTGATTTTTTGTGTTGGTGCAAAAATATGTAAGAAAAAAATGTGTTAAACTAGCACTTTCCGACTAAATTATTTTTTATCTGACTCCAAGCTACTTTAACAACCTTACTACCGATGAAAATCAATACTGTCCCATCATAAGAAACAAAA